>NC_041399.2:118724534-118842034 GCF_900747795.2 Erpetoichthys calabaricus | reverse complement strand
CTAAAAAATTTATACATTTAAGCATGTAATGGGCAAACAAAAAATGAGGTATACCCGAAGGCACTGCAGTAGTACTTCATGTAACTTTACTTCTTAAATGTTAATGTTTTACTGTTTAATAATTTATACGCTTCTTATATGTTGTTCAAATTCTTTTATCAAAATAACACTGACAGCGCAATGCACGATAACATGGAGTGAATACACCATACGCATCCGCCCACGGCTGCCCTGCTGTGCGCAGATAGGAGTTGATTCTACAATAAAATAAAATAAAGATAAAAAGAGTAAAACAATCATCACCCATAAAGCGTGTGTGTGTGTATATATGTGTATATATATATGTTGATATGTGGATGTGTATATGTATATATATATATATATATGGATGTAGATATGTATATATATGTGTATATGTATATGTATATATATGTGTGTGTGTGTATTTTATATATATAAAACACAGCAACACTCATAACAATGACAACACAATTACATTGACAATCATGTTACGTTATTTTTAAAATGTTTCCTTTTTTTTTCATTACCTCTTTAACACACTACTTCTCCGCTGCGAAGCGCGGGTATTTTGCTAGTATGTAGATATGTAAATAAATATATATATATATATATGTGTGTGTATGTATGTATGTATGTATGTATGTATGTGTGTATATATATGTTGATATGTGTATATATATATATATATATATATACTGTATGTATTTATATGCGGATGTGTATATGTATATATATATATGTATATATGTGTATATGTAGATATGTATATCTATAATAATAAAAGGCAAAGCCCTCACTGACTGACTGACTGACTCACTCATCACTAATTCTCCAACTTCCCGTGTAGGTGGAAGGCTGAAATTTGGCAGGCTCATTCCTTACAGCTTACTTACAAAAGTTAGGCAGGTTTCATTTCGAAATTCAAAGCGTAATGGTCATAACTGGAACATATTTTTTGTCCATACACTGTAATGGAGGAGGCGGAGTCACGTATCGCGTCATCACGCCTCCTACGTAATCACGTGAACTAAAAACAAGGAAGAGATTTACAGCACGAGTCACACGCGGGAACGAAGGTAAATGACGTTAATTTTTGACTGTCTTTTAATACTGTGTAAGCATACATATTAACACATGTGCAATTAAACGTGTGCATTTACGGGGTGATTTCTCAGGCTTAAAAGCTCACCTTTTATCAAACGCGGGAACAAAGGTATCTGACGTTGTTCACTGTCTTTTAATACTGTGTAACCATACATATTAACACGTGCAATTAAACGTGTGCATTTACGGGGTGATTTCTCAGGCTTAAAAGCTCGCCTTTTACTAAAAAGGTAAATGCAAAACTATTTTCAATCGGTTTATTGAAACGCTCCCGTTAAGGATTGCAATAACATATTCGCGAGATAAAAGAACGAAGTAGGGGGAAATGGAGGAAGAGCCGCGAACAGCTAAGAGCAAAAAATTAATTAAACAATTGGGAACGGAGCGAGTTAAGCATACAAGCATGTTCATAAGGGAAAGAAAGCACGGTGTAAAACGTAAGTTTATATTAAGTTTATAGAAACGCTCCCGCTGCGGATTGCAATAACATATTCACGAGATAAAAGTTTAATGAGAACACACGAGGTATAAACGAACCACACGCCGTGGCGCAACGTTAGGGGCAACAGTTTCAACCATTCTATGATCTGCTTCTCGCAACTGAAAGACGGCACATGGCGGATGTTAGCCGACTTGCTGACCGCAACGTTAGGGGCTTCAACTATGGCGCTGACGCCACATCTCAGTGCCAACACTTTGCAGACTGTACTTAAAAGACACGCCGTCCTCACTGGACAGTTAAAAACACCAATGAAACTAACGATGACATCAAGTATTACCCAATCAAAAGTAGGAAAGGAGGCATCTTCATAAAATGCGTGTGGGATGATTTGCATGAGACGCTGCTTTAAAAAAAAAAATGATAAAAAAAATACGGGATAAATCCCGTCCAGTATTGATTCAAAACGGGACGCGCAATTTCATTCTCAAACGCGGCACGACTCCGTATTTTAAACGACGGGTGGCAACCCTACAGTGCCAGGTAACCACCCATACAATCACATTGTGATTCAGACTAGGAATGCAATGAATGTAATTACCCCGATCTACATACAAGGCGAAAGTCTTGCAACATTCAAAGATGATGGTTTGGGATAAGTACACCATACAACATAAAAGAGCTTATGAAGCCTTGAACCGAAAAAAGCAAGATCTCAGAGATCATAAAAAAAAAATAGGAGGTAATGTCGTTTTACTCGCTGTAGATTTTAGTCAAACATTACCAGTTATTCCACGAGGGAGACCAGCAGATGAACTCAACGCGTGTTTAAAATCCATGCTTCTCCCACGCTCGGTTATATGTCGCGTGTTCTCCGGTAGGTGCTCCAAAAAATGTATACATTTAAGCATGTAATGGGCAAACAAAAAATGAGGTATACCCGAAGGCACTGCAGTAGTACTTAATGTAACTTTACTTCTTAAATGTTAATGTTTTACTGTTTAATAATTTATACACTTCTTATATGTTGTTCAAATTCTTTTATCAAAATACCACTGACAGCGCAATGCACGATAACATGGAGTGAATACACCATACGCATCTGCCCACGGCTGCCCTGCTGTGCGCAGATAGGAGTTGATTCTACAATAAAATAAAATAAAGATAAAAAGAGTAAAACAATCATCACCCATAAACCGTGTGTGTGTGTATATATATATGTTGATATGTGGATGTGTATATGTATATATATATATATATATATATATATATATATATATATATATATATGTAGATATGTATATATATGTGTATATGTATATGTATATATATGTTTATATGTGTGTGTGTGTATTTTATATATATAAAACACAGCAACACTCATAACAATGACAACACAATTACATTGACAATCATGTTACGTTATTTTTAAAATGTTTCCGTTTTTTTTCATAACCTCTTTAACACACTACTTCTCCGCTGCGAAGCGCGGGTATTTTGCTAGTCTATACTAATAAAAGGCAAAGCCCTCACTGACTGACTGACTCACTGACTGACTGACTCACTCATCACTAATTGTCCAACTTCCCGTGTAGGTGGAAGGCTGAAATTTGGCAGGCTCATTCTTTACAGCTTACTTACAAAAGTTAGGCAGGTTTCATTTCGAAATTCTACGCATAATGGTCATAACTGGAACCTCTTTTTTGTCCATATACTGTAATGGAAGGCAGCAAGATGGCCGTAGGAGACGGAGTTTGGTGTCGCGTCATCACGCCTCCCACGTAATCACGTGAACTGACTGTGAAGGCAGTACGTAGAAAACAAGGAAGAGCGCGAAAGAGCGCTGAAGAAAACATTCATTACACAATTGAGGAGGCAGGGAAAGAATAAGAAGCGAGAGACCAGCTCACGTGTAGTGAATGAACGGAGCCCGAGTCATCACTTGGATGAATCAAACCTGTTCAAAAAAAAAAAAAAAAAGCGGAGCGCCTTATATGAGCAGGCAGTCAGCTAAAGAAGGGAATCAATAAATAACTATAATCATTACACAATTGAGGAGGCAGCAAAAGAATAAGAAGCGAGAGAGTGGCTCACGTGAAGTGAATTAACGGAGCCCGAGTGATCACTTGGATGAATCAAACCTGTTCAAAAAAAAAAAAAGCGGAGCGCCTTATATGAGCAGGCAGTCAGCTAAAGAAGGGAATCAATAAATAACTATAATCGTAATAAACGAACAAAAAATAACGGAGAATCCGCGGATTACATAAATGAAATGGGTACCTGAACAGAAAAGTAAGTCTCAAATAGTCACACTAAGTACCATAGTTCACTTGTGGTATCGATGTATTTATTCAAATCCAACAGAGTGCCTGTGCGCTCAAAGCATGGGGGCAGGGCCTTCCTCATTCAATCGCCAGCCTCAGTACCAGTTACTCCACGTCTCGCCACGTGTTGCAGTGCACCTTGCCTCCGCTTAGCTAGCGATACCTGTGTGTTCAACAGACATTATCATCTACAGATTGTTAAACAGTAACGTTTAACATTTTTGAGAGAGAGATCAGAGCTACGTGGTATTGTGGTATTTTATACTGTCTGTTGTCCAAGTCGAAAGCGGAAAACTCTCGCTATTGATCTAACAGATTATGATATGCTAATGCCCACCTGAGAGAGTAACCACAGAACACACTGTCTTTTTTTGTAGGTGAGGCAATGCGCTGTATCAGCGCGTACTCCTAACCTCTCTCTCTCTTTCTCTATTATGACTACGTGACCACACGCTAATACCCGAACTATTCCGAAGCAACATTTGCACTGTTTTGTGTTTTTTGTATCTCACAACCTCATACACTTTTATCGTAAGACCATCCCTTATCTACAATGGAGCGTTCGATCAGAAGAAAATATGAAGCTGATTTTAAATTAAATGTCTTTGAAGTGGCAAAAGAAATTGGTAACTGCGCTGCTGCCACACAATTCAATGCATCTGAGAAATTGATGCAAGATTAGAGGAGGAAAAAAAATTAAAGTGTTCTTTTTGAACAGGCGTATAAGTTGGGGTCTGATATTATGATCGCTTTTTTGTGCTTCAACAACCGAAGCGCTGAAGAAAACATTCATTACACAATTGAGGAGGCGATGTATTTATGCAAATCCAACAGAGTGGCTGTGGGCTCAGAGCATGGGGGCGAGGCCTTCCTCATTCACTCGCCAGCCTCTGTTCCAGTTACTCTACGTCTCGCCACGTGTTGCAGTGCACCTTGCCTCCGCTAATGCCCACCTGAGAGAGTAACCACAGAACACACTGCCTTTTTTTGTAGGTGAGGCAATGCGATGTATCAGGCGTACTCCTAACCTCTGTCTCTCTTTCTCTATTGTGCCTACGTGACCACACGCTAATACCCGAACCATTCCGAAACAACATTTGCACTATTTTGTGTTTTTTGTATCTCACACCCGCATACACTTTTATCGTAAGACCATCCCTTATCTACAATGGAGCGTTCAATCAGAAGAAAATATGAAGCTGATTTTAAACTAAATGTCTTTGAAGTCGCAAAAGAAATTGGTAACTGCGCTGCTGCCACACAATTCAATGCATCTGAGAAATTGATGCAAGATTAGAGGAGGCAAAAAATTTAAGTGTTTCATTTTTGAACGGCCGTATAAGTTGGGGTCTGATATTATGATCGCTTTTTTGGGTTTCAACAACCGACTCATATTTATTTTTATTTTTAAACTTGTGTTTTTTCTAATTATATTTTTCTCAAACAATTAAAAAAAAAACTTTATTTTCCTCCCAGGCAACGCTGGGTATTTCAGCTGGTATATATATATATATATATATATATATATATGTGTGAATTTATGTATGTCTATATGTATATATATATATATATATATATATATATATATACATGTGTATATATATATATAGATATGTATATATATACAGTATATGCAGTTGGAGATCCACAAAGGGAGAAAAAACGAACCACGTATCATAAAATAATTTTATTCCTGAGCTTTCAACCCCTATCAGGGGTCTTCATCAGAGGATAATGCTTAGACTTACAAGAATCAAAGGCAATATATAGCAACACATTCAGTATGGGGTGGGGGGGGTTGGGTGGAGGTGACTAAGTCAGTATGATCAAGGGGGGGGGGGGGGGTTGTATAGTTTAATTAATGTGTATATGTCCTTCTTAAGTTGGCATATGCTGGGTTTATGTCCAAGTGTCTGTTGATGGCGTTTTCATCTGATAGCCAACACTCGGCCAACTCTCTGGCGCTTTTTGTACTGGCCTTAAATTTTACTTTTACGTTGTCCCAGTTGAATGTGTGTCCTGTCGATTTAGTATGTGCATATATCAAAGATAGTGCGTCCTTTCTTCTGACGGCGTTGCGATGTTCCTGTACACGTGTTGAGATTTTTTTTGACATTTGTCCTATGTATACAGCTGAGCAAGAATTGCATGGAATACTATAAACTGCGTTTCGTGTTTCGGCTGTTGATTTCTTGTTTTTAGCATTAAACAGGACCATGCGCAGATTGTTGGTGGGTTTATGTGCTATTCTGATGCCCCACTTGGTCAGGGTGCGTGCCATGCCTTCATCAAAAGAAACAGTGACGCCACCCTGACCACAAGTGTTTACCGCAAACAATGCTACGCAGACAAGATCCTACACTACACCAGCAACCACCCGGTATCTCATAAACGGAGCTGCGTGAAAACCCTATTTAAACGAGTCCACACGCATTGTAATACCAAGGAAACAAAAATTAATGAGAGACGCTATCTGTTTCAACTTTTCACCTCAAACGGATACTCAAAATCATTCATTAATCGGAGTCTACACAGCAGACGCCAAAGGAATCAGCATACAATCGACGTAAATCAGAACCCCCACCCCACCTGGCATTCACTCCCATATCACCATAATGTGTCAGAAGGCACGGCACGCACCCTGACCAAGTGGGGCATCAGAATAGCACATAAACCCACCAACAATCTGCGCATGGTCCTGTTTAATGCTAAAAACAAGAAATCGACAGCCGAAACACGAAACGCAGTTTATAGTATTCCATGCAATTCTTGCTCAGCTGTATACATAGGACAAACGTCAAAAAAAATCTCAACACATGTACAGGAACATCGCAACGCCGTCAGAAGAAAGGACGCACTATTTTTGATATATGCACATACTAAATCGACAGGACACACATTCAACTGGGACAACGTAAAAGTAAAATTTAAGGCCAGTACAAAAAGCGCCAGAGAGTTGGCCGAGTCTTGGCTATCAGATGAAAACGCCATGAACAGACACTTGGACATAAACCCAGCATATGCCAACTTAAGAAGGACATATATACATTAATTAAACTATACAACCCCCCCCCCCCTTGATCATACTGACTTAGTCACCTCCACCCCCCCATCCCCCACCCCCCCATACTGAATGTGTTGCTATATATTGCCTTTGATTCTTGTAAGTCTAAGCATTATCCTCTGATGAAGACCCCTGATAGGGGTTGAAAGCTCAGGAATAAAATTATTTTATGATACGTGATTCATTTTTTCTCCCTTTGTGGATCTCCAACTGCAAATATGCAAACCATATCACAGACCTTCTCTTCCATCCATATATATATATATATATATGTAGATATGTATATATATGTGTATATATATATATATATATATATGTAGATATGTAAATATATATACAGTAATCCCTCGCTATATCGCGCTTCGCCTTTCGCGGCTTCACTCCATCGCGGATTTTATATGTAAGCATATTTAAATATATATCGCGGATTTTTCGCTGCTTCGCGGGTTTCTGTGGACAATGGGTCTTTTAATTTCTGGTACATGCTTCCTCAGTTGGTTTGCCCAGTTGATTTCATACAAGGGACGCTATTGGCAGATGGCTGAGAAGCTACCCGGCTTACTTTTCTCTTTCTCTTGCGCGGACTTTCTCTGATCCTGAGTGTAGGGGGATTGAGCAGGGGGGCTGTTCACACACCTAGACGATACGGACGCTCGTCTAAAAATGCTGAAAGATTATCTTCACGTTTCTATCTTTTGTGCAGCTGCTTCCTGAAACGACATGCCCGGTGCTTCGCATACTTAAAAGCTCGAAGGGCATGTATTGATTTTTGCTTGAAAAACAAACTCTGTCTCTCTCTATCTCTTCCTGCTCCTGACGGAGGGGGTGTGAGCTGCCGCCTTCAACAGCTTTGTGCCACGTGCTTCGCATGCTTAAAAGCAAACAGCCCTATTGATCTGTTTGCTTTTTTTCTCTATCTCTCTGACATCTGCTCCTGACTTGAAGAGGAAGATATGTTTGCATTCTTTTAATTGTGAGACGGAACTGTGATCTCTGTCTTGTCATGGAGCACAGTTTAAACTTTTGAAAAAGAGACAAATGTTTGTTTGCAGTGTTTGAATAACGTTCCTGTCTCTCTACAACCTCCTGTGTTTCTGCGCAAATCTGTGACCCAAGCATGACAATATAAAAAATAACCATATAAACATATGGTTTCTACTTCGCGGATTTTCTTATTTCGCGGGTGGCTCTGGAACGCAACCCCCGCGATGGAGGAGGGATTACTGTATGTAGATATGTGTGTGTGTGTGTATATATATATATATATATATATATATATATATGTGTGTGTATATATATATATGTATATATATGTGGATGTGTATATGTGTATATATATATATATATATATGTTTATATGTATATATGTGTATATGTAGATATGTATATATATGTATACATATATATATATATGTTTATGTGTGTGTGTATATATATATATCTATAATAATAAAAGGCAAAGCCCTCACTGACTGACTCACTCACTCACTGACTGACTCACTCATCACTAATTCTCCAACTTCCCGTGTAGGTGGAAGGCTGAAATTTGGCAGGCTCATTCCTTACAGCTTACTTACAAAAGTTAGGCAGGTTTAATTTCGAAATTCAAAGCGTAGTGGTCATAACTGGAACATATTTTTTGTCCATACACTGTAATGGAGGAGGCGGAGTCACGTATCGCGTCATCACGCCTCCTACGTAATCACGTGAACTAAAAACAAGGAAGACATTTACAGCACGAGTCACACGCGGGAACGAAGGTAAATGACGTTAATTTTTGACTGTCTTTTAATACTGTGTAAGCATACATTTTAACACATGTGCAATTAAACGTGTGCATTTACGGGGTGATTTCTCAGGCTTAAAAGCTCACCTTTTATCAAACGCGGGAAGAAAGGTAACTGACGTTGTTCACTGTCTTTTAATACTGTGTAACCATACATATTAACACATGTCCAATTAAACGTGTGCATTTACGGGGTGATTTCTCAGGCTTAAAAGCTCGCCTTTTACTAAAAGGTAAATGCAAAACTATTTTCAATCAGTTTATTGAAACGCTCCCGTTAAGGATTGCAATAACATATTCGCGAGATAAAAGAACGAAGTAGGGGGAAATGGAGGAACAGCCGCAAACAGCGAAGAGCAAAAAATTAATTAAACAATTGAGAACGGAGCGAGTTAAGCATACAAGCATGTTCATAAGGGAAACAAAGCACGGTATAAAACGTAAGTTTCAATTAAGTTTATAGAAACGCTCCCGCTGCAGATTGCAATAACATATTCGCGAGATAAAAGTTTAATGAGAAGACACGAGGTATAAACGAACCACACGCCGTGGCGCAACGTTAGGGGCAACAGTTTCAACCATTCTATGATCTGCTTCTCGCAACTGAAAGACGGCACATGGCGGATGTTAGCCGACTTGCTGACCGCAACGTTAGGGGCTTCAACTATGGCGCTGACGCCACATCTCAGTGCCAACACTTTGCAGACTGTACTTAAAAGACACGCCCTCCTCACTGGACAGTTAAAAACACCAATCAAACTAACGATGACATCAAGTATTACCCAATCCAAAGTAGGAAAGGAGGCATCTTCATAAAATGCGTGTGGGATGATTTGCATGAGACGCTGCTTTAAAAAAAAAAATGATAAAAAAAATACGGGATAAATCCCGTCCAGTATTGATTCAAAACGGGACGCGCAATTTCATTCTCAAACGCGGCACGATTCCGTATTTTAAAGGACGGGTGGCAACCCTACAGTGCCAGGTAACCACCCATACAATCAGATTGTGATTCAGACTAGGAATGTAATGAATGTAATTACCCCGATCTACATACAAGGCGAAAGTCTTGCAACATTCAAAGATGATGGTTTGGGATAAGTACACCATACAACATAAAAGAGTTTATGAAGCCTTGAACCGAAAAAAGCAAGATCTCAGAGATCGTAAAAAAAAAAATAGGAGGTAATGTCGTTTTACTCGCTGTACATTTTAGTCAAAACATTACCAGTTATTCCACGAGGGAGACCAGCAGATGAACTCAACGCGTGTTTAAAATCCATGCTTCTCCCACGCTCGGTTATATGTCGCGTGTTCTCGGGTAGGTGCACCAAAAAATTTATACATTTAAGCATGTAATGGGCAAACAAAAAATGAGGTATACCCGAAGGCACTGCAGTAGTACTTCATGTAACTTTACTTCTTAAATGTTAATGTTTTACTGTTTAATAATTTATACGCTTCTTATATGTTGTTCAAATTCTTTTATCAAAATAACACTGACAGCGCAATGCACGATAACATGGAGTGAATACACCATACGCATCCGCCCACGGCTGCCCTGCTGTGCGCAGATAGGAGTTGATTCTACAATAAAATAAAATAAAGATAAAAAGAGTAAAACAATCATCACCCATAAAGCGTGTGTGTGTGTATATATGTGTATATATATATGTTGATATGTGGATGTGTATATGTATATATATATATATATATATGGATGTAGATATGTATATATATGTGTATATGTATATGTACTTCTCCGCTGCAAAGCGCGGGTATTTTGCTAGTATATATATACATATAAATATATATACTGCGGTGGGTTGGCACCCTGCCCGGGATTGGTTCCTGCCTTGTGCCCTGTGTTGGCTGGGATTGGCTCCAGCAGATCCCCGTGACCCTGTGTTCGGATTCAGCGGGTTGGAAAATGGATGGATGGATGGATAAATATATATATATATATATATATATATATATATATATATAACAGCAACACTCATAACAATGACAACACAATTACATTGACAATCATGTTACGTTATTTTTAAAATGTTTCCTTTTCTTTTTCATAACCTCTTTAACACACTACTTCTCCGCTGCGAAGCGCAGGTATTTTGCTAGTATAAATATATATATCAAAATACCCGCGCTTCGCAGCAGTGAAGTACTGCTTTAAAATTTCTATTAAGAAGAAAAGTAAACCTTTTTAAACTGAGGGAAAATGAATCAATAATTATTTGTTAAGGATCTCTCTGTATACCACGTTGTCAGTTCGCCCCTCCGGTTGTAATATGACCAAGCTGTGTGCTGACCTTACTCTTGAGCATGCAACGTACAGTTGGCCATGTGAAAAGCAGTCCTGCCTGAAATCAATGCCAACCTTTTGTAGGGTCTGTCCCTGAGACTTATTAATTATTGCGAAGCAGAGCCTTAGTGGAAATTGGAGGCGTTTGAATTGAAATGGGAGATCAAAGGGTATAACGGGGATGCGAGGAATAAAAACTCTCTCCCCTGAGCCACCGCCAGTAAAAATAGTTGCCTCAATGAGGTTCTTTTGCAGACACGTGACCTAAAGTCTCGTGCTCTCACAAAGTTTCAGTGGCTGTACGCAAATCAACAATCAGTTTCATATTGTTTTTGTACCTTATCAATTGTGTAATGTGTTTTTTGAACAGGTTTGATTCATCGAAGTGATCACTCCTGCTGCGTTCAGTCACTTCACGTGAGCCGCTCTCTTGTGTGATGTTGCGATGTCCACGGGTTTATTTGATGTTAGCTAAGACCCGGCAGTTAAAAGTTTCTCGCTACGGCAATTTTAACTCTGTTACAAAGTGATCCAAACTGTCGTTTATACCTTGTGTCTTCTCATTAAACTTGTATCTCGCGAATATGGCATTGCAAACGGCAGCGGGTCAGTTCACGTGCTTACGTGGGAGGCGTGATGACGCGATATATTTCGATATATATCAAAATACCCGCGCTTCGCAGCGGCGAAGTACTGCTTTAAAATTTTTATTAAGAAGAAAAGTAAACCTTTTTAAACTGAGGGAAAATGAATCAATAATTATTTGTTAAGGATCTCTTTGTATACTACGTTGTCAGTTCGCCCCTCCGGTTGTAATATAACCTAGCTGTGTGCTGAGCTTACTGTTGAGCATGAAATCTAACGTGGTTTGTGCCCTTCAGAATGAAAACAGTTTGCATTTACCTTTTTAATAAAAGGCGAGCTTTTAAGCCTGAGAAATCACCCCGTAAATGCACACGTTTAATTGCACGTGTTAATATGTATGCTTACACAGTATTAAAAGACACTCAACAATTAACGTCATTTACCTTCGTTCCCGCATTTGACTCGTGCTGTAAATCTCTTCCTTGTTTTCAGTTCACATGATTACGTAGGAGGCGTGATGACGCGATACGTGACTCTGCCTCCTCCATTTGAGTATATGGACAAAAAACAGGTTCCAGTTATGACCATTACGCGTAGAATTTCGAAATGAAACCTGCCTAACTTTTGTAAGTAAGCTGTAAGGAATGAGCCTGCCAAATTTCAGCCTTCTACCTACACGGGAAGTTGGAGAATTAGTGATGAGTGAGTGAGTGAGTCAGTCAGTCAGTCAGTCAGTGAGGGCTTTGCCTTTTATTAGTATAGATTATCCTTACTGTAAACTTGCATTACAGTTGAAATATTGCACAACCTAAGCCACTTATGCATTCATATTGTATATTTTCACTGCTTTTTATCATATTATTATTATTGTTATTGTTGTTATTTTACTATTTTATAGGAAAATAAGTTTATAGAGGATTTACATATTGAATCTCATTTTACAAAGAAAACTAGAGGTGTGGGAATTCTTATATATAGAAGAGTCTCACTTGCAGTATCAAATGTTGTATCTGATCCTGAAGGGAGATATGTGATTGTCATGGGTAATTTATTTAACTGTACAGTGATTTTGATAAATGTTTATGCACCCAATGTGGATGATAGAGACTTCATCCAAAAAGTATTTGCATCCATTCCCAATGTGAACACTCATAAAATTATAATGGCTACAGACTTTAATTGTGTTTTAAATCCAGACCTAGATAGGTCTCCTGTCACAGGGGTGGTGACATCTAACTCTGCAAAGACAATTACACAGTTTGTAACTGACCACAACTTATCAGACCTCTGGAGATTTTTAAACCCAAATTCAACGGCATTTTCCTTCTACTCACCAGTGCATCATTGGTACTCAAGAATTGATTATTTCTTTGTAGATAATAATTTCTTGCCTACGTTATTGTTATTTCTGACCATACCCCTCTGATCTTGGAGCTAAAATCATTATGCCCCACATACTCATCTCACAGGTGGCATCTTAACCCACTTTTATTAGCAGACAAGAAATGTACAGAATTTATATCCAAACAAATCAGTTTTTTTTCTAGAGACAAATATATCCCCAGAGGTCTCTGTAGGAATACTCTGGGAAACCCTGAAGGTCTTCTTAAGAGGACAGATTATCTTATATCTTTTCCACAGAAATAAATTGGAAACCAAAAGGTATCAGAGCTAACCCGCGAAATTACTGGAATGGATCAAGAACATGCCAGGTGTCCAAGTGAGGCTCTTCATAGGAAAAGGCAGGCTCTGCATTCAGAACTCAACCTCTTAACAACTAAAGAAACTGAACAACTCATTTTTAAATCAAGACACTTGATTACTATGAACATGGAGAGAAAGCTAATAAGATCTTAGCTCAGCAAATCCACAAGCAAGAAGTTCGCAATGCAATCCCAGCAATCACCGACACAAACGGAGACAAAATCATTCACCATAAAAATATAATGCAAACATTTAGAGACTACTACAAGTCCTTATATTCTACTGAGTTTAAAGAAGACAAGACACCAATGCAATGCATTTCTGGATGCATCAGAGATACCACAAATAGATACTCTCAGTGCAGAGGAATTGGGTAAACCTTTGGCACCATCAGAATCACTAGATGCTATAAAGTCACTTCAGAGTGGGAAAGCAGCAGGCTCCGATGGCTACCCTGTCGAATTTTATAAGAAATTCTCCACTCAGCTAGCTCTCCTTTTATTAGAAACATTCACAGAAGCTAGAAACAATAAAATTCTACCTCAAACTTTTTGCCAAGCATTAATCACCTTCTTTTCTAAACAAAATAAGGACTTATTACAATGTGCATCATACAAACCACTTTCACTTCTGAATAATGATGTTAAGATACTCTCCAAAGTCCTAGCAAGAAGGATGGAGAAAGTGTTGCCTTCGGTAATATCACAAGATCAAACTGGATTTATTAAAGGCCGATACTTAGCTTCCAATCGACGTCTGTTTAATGTAGTATATTCACCAGCAAAGTCAAACAACCCCAGAGATATTATTATCGTTGGATGCAGAAAAAGCATTTGATAGGATTGAATGGAACTACCTTTTCACTACATTGAAAAAATTTGGGTTTGGCTCGAACATTTGCGCATGAATCAAACTACTGTATACCAATCCAGAAGCTTCAGTTTGTATTAACAACATTAAATTCAGACTACTTTAAACTAGAATGTGGTACCAGACAATGATGACCCTTGTCACCACTGCTTTTCGCAATCGCCATTGAGCCACTAGCAGTTCACTGTCGAAATGCTTATGAGATAACGGGGATTATCAGAGAAGGACTTGACAGAAAATTTCTCTATATGCAGATGATATAGTACTGTACATATCATAACAGCACTAACAGAATTTCAAAAGATTTCTGGTCTCAGAATTAATTTGAATAAAAGTGTTCTCGTTCCAGTGAATTCTCAAGCACACAATATTAGATTGGCAGATCAGTTTAAATACCTTGCGGTAAACATCACAAGTAAACATAAAGCTCTTTATCAACAAAATTTCACCGTCTGTATGGAAAAAATTAAGCAAGACTTGCATAGATGGTCAACCCTTCATCTCACTTTAGCTGGAAGAATTAACATTGTTAAGATGAATATCCTTCCTAAACTTCTCTTTTTATTTCAAAACATTCCAATATACATCAATTAATTGTTTTTTAAGAAACTAGATTCAACCATATCCTCATTTATTTGGAATTCGAAACATCCATGTATCCAAAGTGCAACCCTACAAAGATCTAAGGCAGAAGGTGGCATGGCTCCAGCTAACTTTCAATTTTATTAATGGGCAGTAAACATACAAGCTATAAAAACCTGGACATGGACACAAATAGATGAATATACACAGGCTTGGTCCGCAATAGAAATAAAACACTGCAGTACTTGCTTTGTGCCCCAATAAATGCAAGGTATCACCAATATACTAACAACCCAATTGTGCTTCACTCAATCATAATATGGAGCCAATGTAGGAAGTATTTTAAGATAGAGACGCTTTTATCTGTGGCACCTCTGCACGAGAACCACCTTTTTCCACTCTTGCAAACATATGCAGTTTTTAAAATCTGTAAAACATTTGGGATTAAATCACTTAGAGATCAGTACATAGACAACGTCTTTGCATCCTACGAATACATTCCAAATTTAACTTTCAGGAAACACGTTTCTTTCACTACCTTCAAATTAGAAACATTTTTAAACAGAACCTGCCCAATTTTCCTCACCTCCCTCTATGCTGGAAAAATATCACTCAGTCTCGAGGACTCGGACAGCATTTCTGCAATATATAAAACCATTTTACAGTCCCTCCCTTTCAAAGATCCAAGAGAGCAGTGGGAAAAGGATCTCTCATTCAATATCTCAGAAAAGGAGTGGAAGGTATCAATGCAGAGAATTCACTTGAGCTCCATATG
Organism: Erpetoichthys calabaricus; assembly: GCF_900747795.2. Taxonomy (NCBI): domain Eukaryota; kingdom Metazoa; phylum Chordata; class Cladistia; order Polypteriformes; family Polypteridae; genus Erpetoichthys; species Erpetoichthys calabaricus. Next base: position 118,826,472 of record NC_041399.2, on the reverse strand, counting down.
TGCAAAGTATACAATTATTCAACTCAAAATTATATATCGAACACATCTGTCTTGTTTAAAATTGTCCAAAATATTTCCAGAGCAAGATCCAACCTACAAACGCTGCAATCAAGTTCCAGCCTCACTGTGTCACATGTTTTGGGCCTGCGCCAAATTAACATCATTCTGGACCAAAATTTTTAAATGCCTTTACAGATAGCCTTGGTATCCCAATCCCTCCTAACCCATTAACAGCTGTGTTTGGTGTACTCCCAGATGGGCTTTAAGTGGAGAAGGACAAACAAACTGTAATTGCCTTTACTACACTATTGGCACGTAGACTTATTTTGCTAAACTGGTAAAATCCCAACTCTCCTCTTTTAAGTCAGTGGGTAAGTGATGTTATATACTATTTGAAATTGGAAAAAATCAAATATTCAGTTAAAGCATCTGTACAGAATTTTTTCAAAACCTGGCAGGATCTAATCAATAATATCTTAGAATAAGCTCTTAATGCACAGAGGAAGCAATTATCTCCACATTTCTTTTTCTTCTCCATTTACCTCTGTTGCCCTATTAAACTCATCAATTTAGGTATGTCTACAAGCCTTAAGTTTTACTCTGTTGGCCATGCACTGTCTCTCTCAGGGATACGTGGGTGTTTTAAGTTCCAAATAAATGAGGTTATTGTTGAATCTAATTGCTTAAAAAATTATTTATTAATGTATATTGGAATGTTTTGAAATAAAAAAGTAGCTTAGGAAGAACATTCATCTTAATAACGTTAATTCCTCCAGCTAGAGTGAGATGAAGGGTTGACCATCTATGCAAGTCTTGCTTAATTTTTTCCATACAGACGATGAAATTTTGTTGATGAAGAGCTTTATTTTTACTTGTGATGTTTACTGCAAGGTATTTAAATTTATCTGCGATGATAAAAGGGAATATGTCCAATCTAATATCGTGTGCTTGAGAATTCAGTGGAAAGAGCACACTTTTATTCAAATTAATTCTGAGACCAGAGACCTTTTGAAATTCTGTAAGTGCTGTAAGACTGCAGGCACAGAATTTTGTGGATCTGATATATACAGTACCATATCAGCTGCATATAGAGAAATTTTCTGTTCTAGTCCTTCTCTGAAAATCCCCTTTATCTGATAAGAATTTCGACAGTGGACCGCCAGTAGTTCAATGGCGACTGCAAATAGCAGTGCTGACAAGGGGCAACCTTGTCTGGTACCACTTTCTAGTTTAAAGTAGTCTGAACAAATGTTGTTAATACAAACTGAAGCTTCTGGATTGGTATGTAGTAGTTTGATCCATGCACAAATGTTTGGGCCAAACTCAAATTTCTCTAATGTAGTGAAAAGGTATTTCCATTCAATCATGTCAAATACTTTTTCTGCATCCAATGATAATAATATTTCTGGGGAGTTTGACTTTGTTGGTGAGTATATTACATTAAACAGGCGTCTAAGATTGGAAGATAAGTGTTGACCCTTGATAAATCCAGTTTGATCTTGTGATATTACCAAAGGCAGCATTTTCTCCATCCTTCTAGCTATGATTTTTGAGATGATCTTAACATCATTATTCAGAAGTGAAATTGGTCTGTATGATGTACATTGTGATAAGTCCTTATTTTGTTTAGGAAAGACGGTGATTAATGCTTGGTGAAAAGTTTGAGGTAAAATTTGATTGTCTCTAGCTTTTGTAAATGTTGCTAATAGGAGGGGAGCCAGCTGAGTGGAGAATTTCTTATAAAATTCTGCAGGGTAGCCATCAGGGCCTGCTGCTTTCCCGCCTTGAAGTGACTTTATAGCATCTAGTAATTCTGATAGCGCCAGAGGTTTATCCAGTTCCTCCGAACTAAAAGTACCTATTTGTGGCATCTGTAATGTATCCAGAAATGCATTAGATTGTGTGTTGTCTTCTTTAAACTCAGTAGAATATAAGGATTTATAGTAGTCTCTAAATGTGTGCATTATATTTTTATGGTCAATGATTTCATCTCCGCTCGTGTTGGTGATTACTGGGATTGCATTGCAAACTTCTTGCTTGTAGATTTGTTGAGCTAAAAGCTTATTAGCTTTCTCTCTGTGTTCATAGTAATCATGCCTGGATTTATAAATTAGTTGTTCAGTTTCTTTAGATGTCAAGAAGGTTGAGTTCTGAATGCAGAGCCTGCCTTTTCCTATGTAGAGCCTCACTTGGAAGCCTGGCATGTTCTTCATCTACTCTGGTAATTTCGTTTTTTAGCTCTGATACTTTCTTGGTTTCTAATTTATTCCTGTGGGAAAGATATGAAATAATCTGCCCTCTTAAGAAGGCCTTTAAAGTTTCCCAGAGTATTCCTGCAGAAACCTCTGAAGATGTATTTGTCTCTAGGAAAAAATTGATTTGTTTGGATATAAATTCAGTAACGTTCTTGTCTGCTAATAGAAGCGGGTTAAGGCGCCATCTGGAAGATGAGTGTGTGGGACCATTAGGGAACTATGTTTTTCTTGATTTAGAACAGTTTTACATCAGTATTTTCACGGGGCACTAAGTTATAGCTGAATGTAACTTGAATTCACAATAGCGTGTTTCAAGAGCTGAAAAACACGTGACTTTAGCTCCAAGATCAGAGGTGCATGATTGGAAATAATAATAGCATCGTACTTGCAAGATTTAATCGTAGGCAAGAAATTATTATCTATAAAGAAATAATCAATTTTTGAGTAGCAATGATGTACTGGTGAGTAGAAAGAATATTTTCTTGAGGTTGGGTTTAGAAACCTCCAGGGGTCTGATACGTTGTGGTCAGTTACAAACTGTGTAATTGTCTTTGTCCTCTGACATACCTAGAGACAGAGCATGTCCAAAGCAAGACAAGCCCCATGCAGCAGCGTTTGAGGATTAGAAAGTAGAGATATCTATTGCCAATATAGTCTAAATACTATATGCCTAAAATATAATCATTAACATACTATAAGCATAAGATATAAAATCTTCAGCGATTTTAAAGTATTAAGATAATTAACCAAGGGAATGGTGTTAGAAAGTGGTCCAGGATATGCATAGTAAATCCTAATGCAATAATAACAATAACAATAAACCAAGAGTATGATGTTAAACAGTCCCCTTTACGGTAGTAAAAAGAAAAAAAAAATTATTTCTTCCACACACATCTATAACTGTAATTAAGACATAAAGAGAAAGCGTCCGAGTAATGTAAAGAATGTATAATTATAATACCCGTATCATTACTAGTGGATCAGACAGCAGGTGATATCTCCTTGCCATGCCATGACAGGATGCGATTCAATATTGTGTTTCAGAATAGTCTCAGGATCAGCTTTCTTAATTCATTTTCTTCTTCCTCCTTGCTGGATAAGACGTAGCATTGGCCTTGAACATCCACTTGCAGTTTGGCAGGATAGAAGAGGCTGTATTTGATATCGGTTTGCCATAACCACTGGTTGATGTTGTAGAAGGCTGCATGTTTAGCAGCTGTTGCGGGAGAGAAATCAGGGAAGATACGAATGTGGTTATTTTCAAATATAATTTCTTGCTTGTGTCTGAGGAGTGCCATCACATCTAGCTTACATAATAATCTATCAAAGCGGACAATAAAAGACCTAGGTCTAAAGGTATTTGATCTGCGTATGTGATAAGCTACTGCTATCTCGGTATCTGATTTAAAGTCCTCTCCAATTATTTTAGAGAATAGTTCAACTGCGAATTTCACTGGGTTTGGACTTTAACGATTCTCAGGTAGACCTTTAATTCTAACAATTATTCCTTCTGCTTCCATCTTCCTGAAAGCAAGTCTGTCTCTGAGTTTTTTCATTGGGAATTGGCAGCTGTTGCTTTTCTGTCAGCGGTGGATGCTAGATTTTCAGCTATTTCAACTTGAGTCGTGAATGACTGCTTAACATCCTCCAGCTATTCGGCAAGTGTGCTCAGTTTAGATGCGTTTTCCTGAATGTACTCCTCAATTTTTTCCAGCATACATTTAAAGGCCATCTCAAAGCGAGTATATATGCGTTTCTCCGAGTCTTTATTATCCTGCCGCAGCTCTTGCCACAACTTCTCATTTGTCTTACAGTTCGGACAGATCATTTCTGCTTTCGTGCAGCGTAGACAAAGCGGCGGGCTCTATTACAGCCGATATACCCGGCTCGCGTGGAGTAGGTGAAAGCGCAGACTATTTCAAATGATCTTCCCCAATCGACGAGCTATCGCGACCTGCGTCACTTGCACTTTCGCTCCCCATTTCACTCTCAACTGGAGACGATGCAGCTGACCGTGGTCCTGAGGAGTCGGGGCTTTCGCCCATCTGTTCCAGGTCAGTCTCTGAAAGGCTGTACCTTGAGCTTGAACTTGGACTTGCTGTTCTGGGCTTGGATGTAGCTTTAGTTTTATTTTCCATTTCTTTCTGAGCCCCTTTCTTACCGACCATGTTTATATATGCTTGCATACTGTAGTAGAACCCTCGGGTTGGATAAATACAGGATATCTCAGGATAACAAAGAAATAATATTAAAAAATAACACCGCTGCTAACGGAGCTCCGCTTCAGACGTCCATCTCTCGCAACGGACGAGACCAACTAACCTAATTTTTTTTTTTAAAAGGAGACTGTTTAACATCATACCCTTGGTTTACTGTTATTGTTATTATTGGTAGGCATATTATTAGTATGCCTCTATTGTAGGCATGGAGCTGGACAGTTTGACATCCGTGGCAGAGCGACGGGCGCTCTGCAGGCTCCTATCAATTATGGAGAATCCACTGCATCCACTAAACAGTGTCATCTCCAGACAGAGGAGCAGCTTCAGCGACAGACTGCTGTCACTGTCCTGCTGTACTGACAGACTGAGGAGATCGTTCCTCCCCCAAACTATGCGACTCTTCAATTCCACCCGGGGGGGTAAACATTAACATTATTCAAAGTTATTGTCTGTTTTTACCTACATTTTTATTACTCATTTAATATTATTATTAATTATTATTATTTAATATTGTTTTTTTGTATCAGTATGCTGCTGCTGGAGTATGTGAATTTCCCCTTGGGATTAATAAAGTATCTATCTATCTATCTATCTATCTATCTATCTATCTATCTATCTATCTATCTATCTATCTATCTATCTATCTATTGTATTAGGGCTTACTATGCTTATTCAGGGCCACTTTTTAACACAATTTCCTGGGTTTAATATATTACTATTTCAAGACTGTTAAAGACTATTTTATGCTTATAGTATTTGGACTGTATTGGCAATGGATATCTCAATTTTAATCCTCATACGCTGCTGCTGGAGGGCTTGTTTTGTTTTGGACGTGCTCTCTCTCTAGGTATGTCAGAGGACTGGGACTTTGTGAAGTGGGGTCCAGCCTCATGTGAGGAGGCAAAATAGGGGGGTGGGGGGATAAGGGGGGGGGGAGAAAGAGAGCAGGCTATATCTAATCTATCCTTTTAATCCTTATAATTATAACTACCAACGTAACAATAGGCTGCATGGCAATTAGGAAATTAAGGTTAAAGCTGTCTCACTTTCAGTTAAGACTGCAAAATGACATCAAAAATTCAGAATCAAAGTCCCCATGATGGGAAAGTTAACTTTGTGAGCTGGAATGTTAAGGGCCTGAATCACGAATTAAAGAGAAAGAAAGTATTCTCTCACCTAACGGGTCTAAACACTAAAATAGTATTTTTACAGGAGACCCACTTAGTAAGTAAGGATCAGTTCCGGCTGCAAAAAGACTGGACTGGCCAAATATTCCATTCCAGCTTTACAAAGAATATTAGAGATGTGCGAGTGGGAATTCTTATACTGTACATAGAACAGTTCCATTTGTAGTATCAGATGCAATATCTGATCCTGAAGGGAGATATGCGATTGTCATGGGTAATTTATTTAACTGTAAAGTGATTTTGATAAATGTTTAGGCACCCAATGTGGATGATAGGGAATTCATGCAAAATGTATTTGCATCCATTCTCAATGTGAACACTCATAAAATTATAATTGCTGGGGACTTTAATTGTGTTTTAAATCCAGACTTAGATGGGTCTCCTCTCACAGCGGTGATGACATCTAACACTGCAAAGACAATTACACAGTTTGTAACTGATCACAACCTATCAGACCCCTGGAGATTTCTAAAATCAAACAATTTCTTGCCTACAATTAAATCTTGCAAGTACGATGCTATTGTTATTTCTGACCATGCCCCTTTGATCTTGGAGCTAAAATCTTTATTCACTTATTAATTCATCTATTTACTTATTTTTACTAGCTTTAAGTTTTACTCTGCTGGCTTAGCTCTCTTTCTCAGATGTTGGGGTTGATTTGTTTTTTATCTTATTTTTGTAAAAATTGATTTATTTTAGTGTGAATTCTACGCACGTTATGCATGAGGCCTCTGGCGATTTGATTGATTTTAGCCTATTTAATGTAAGCAGTTCTTCTCCCTCTACAGACAATTTCCAAATCACACTGTACCTTCTTAGTAGTCCCTGTTAACACTGGAAGGTTATCCACTTCCTTATATGAATACCTGAGAAAAATGCAAGTTTAGAGCATCTGCTACTTCACTGTCTCTATTTTTTATTCTCCTTTGCTATTCCTGGTGCACTTAACCTCCTCCTTGACTTTTATTTTACTACTAACATACTGGAAGAATCTCTTTGTATTGTTTTTTGCCTTATCTGCTATATTCCTTTCTAACTACTTTTTAACCTCCCTAATATCTATCTATCTATCTATCTATCTATCTATCTATCTATCTATCTATCTATCTATCTATCTATCTATCTATCTATCTAATATTCTTCTTAATTGTTGCCCACATGTTCTCATACACCCTACGATTCACATTGGAGTTATTAGTCTTGTATACCTTATACAGCTGTTTTTCCTCTGAAGCTTTTTTTTTCAACTCTTTATTAACCCACTGTAGTGTTTTTTTTTAATTTTCTACTAATTCCAAATTTAGGTATGTATCTGTCCTGCATTATATATAAAACATTTTTAAACCTGTTCCATTGCTCTTTGACTGTCTCTGTACTTAAAAGCTTTTCCTAGCCTATCATCCTTAGACTTTGCTACATCTGTTCAAAATTTGCCCTACCAAAGTTAAAATTAACACTTTTAGTCTTAACATCCACACCCTTGCCAAATACTGAGAACTTATATTATTATATTATGGTCACTTGACCCTAGTGGTTCAATTTCCTCTACACTCTCAATTCTATCTTGGATTATTATGAAACTAAATATAGACAGGCTTCACCCCACATTGGTAATTTAACATACTGTGTTAAAAAACAGTCATCGATTACTTCTAAAAACTCTTTCTCTTGTGCTCCACTATTTGCAAAGTTATCCAAAAGTGTGGGGGAGGAATGATCTCCTCAGTCTGTTAGTGGAGCAGGAAAGTGACAGCAGTCTGTCGCTGAAGCTGCTCCTCTGTTTGGAGATGATACAGTTCAGTGGATGCAGTGGATTCTCCATAATTGGCGGGAGCCTGCTCAGTGCCCGTCGCTCTGCCACGGATGTCAAACTGTCCAGCTCCATGCCTACAATAGAGCCTGCCTTCCTCACCAGTTTGTCCAGTCGTGAGGCGTCCTTCTTCTTTATGCTGCCTCCCCAGCACACCACCGTGTAGAAGAGGGCACTCGCCACAACCGTCTGATAGAACATCTGCAGCATCTTATTGCAGATGTTGAAGGACGCCAGCCTTCTAAGGAAGTATAGTCAGCACTGTCCTTTCTTACACAGAGCATCAGTATTGGCAGCCAAGTCCAATTTATCATCCACCTGCACTCCCAGGTATTTATAGGTCTGCACCCTCTGCACACAGTCACCTCTGATGATCACGGGGTCCATGAGAGGCCTGTGCCTCCTAAAATCCACCACCAGCTCCTTGGTTTTGCTGGTGTTCAGGTGTAGGTAGTTTGAGTCACACCATTTAACAAAGTCCTTGATTAGGTCCCTATACTCCTCCTCCTGCCCACTCCTGATGCAGCCCACGATAGCAGTGTCGTCAGCGAACTTTTGCACGTGGCAGGACTCCGAGTTGTATTGGAAGTCCGATGTACTGTATATAGGCTGAACAAGACCAAAGAAAGTACAATCCCCTGCGGAACTTCTGTGTTGCTGACCACAATGTCAGACCTGCAGTTTCCGAGATGCACATACTGAGGTCTGTCTTTAAGATAGTCCATGATCCATGCTACCAGGTATGAATTTACTCCCATTTCTGCCAGCTTGTCCCTGAGGAGCAGAGGTTGGATGGTGTTGAAGGCGCTAGAGAAGTCCAAAAACATAATTCTTACAGCACCACTGCCTCTGTCCAAGTGGGAGAAGGATCGGTGTAGCATGTAGATGATGGCACCTCCGCTCCCACCTGTCAACAATTATGGCAGAACAGGTCCCAACTGTTCCAAAAGGAGTCCAAATACCCCATAAACCTATGCCAAACTACCCTACATAAAGATTTAAGCCATATGTTAAGCCTTCTAGTGTCCTCAGTCTTACCTGGACTGGTGTATAGCACAGGCAGAACTTTGGACAAGACTACCTTGTCAGTTCTATTCCTCAGCCTAGCACCTAACTCTTTAAATTTGGATTGCAGAACTGACAGACTACCCTTACATATGTCATTTTTTCCAACATGGAAAATGACAACTGAATCCACCACAGCTCTGGTCAAGAACCCATCAACCCTTCCAGGGAGGACTCCCACCTGTGCACCTGGAAGACAATAGACTATGCAAGACTCTGTCTCTGGAACAAACCTGTGCTACAGTCCCCCTAATGACTGAATCCCGAACAATCACTACCTCTTATTTCTGGGAACTGGTTTTGAGGTGGCCTGTTAGGGCTCCACATGATTGCTTACCACCTCAGAATCTTCTGAAACACCATCCAGATCCGCAAGGACCTGAAAATGGTTTGACACTTCCAATTCTGGGGTTGATGCCCTTGCACAACGTGCACTCCTTACCTTGCACCTTGTGACTGCCCCTCACCTGTCTCTACCTGTCTGGTCTGGAATTTCCTCCTGCACCATCTTACACCATCTATCTCCCTAAAGGGCACTTGGGCCAGGTCAGCCAATTCTCTATTACAACGCAGGCCAGCCAACTCCTCCTCCAGTTCACTGACCCTGAGCTTGAGGTGCTGGATCAGCTGGTATCTTCTGCAGATGTGGCCTTAATAGAAGACTGTCTCTTCCATGGCATCCTCTAAAAAGACCAACATCCACTAGGACTTGCACAGCACTGGTCTCATTATTAAAATTTGATTTTGGATTACTAAATCTGCTAGTTTTTAAAGTTGTTGTTCTTTTTCATTAGCATTAAATGATTTATCTGAAATGGTAAAACTAAAAAAAAATAAAAAAAAATAAAGAATTGCTACAGTTATTTTACACCTTCTGACCCCTTAAGCTCCTGTAATATTCTTCCCCTTCACTGCCTGCAGTTTGTGCTTCAGTGATGTTAACTCTACTTTTCTTTGTCTGTTCTCTTAACTTTATATTCCTCTTATACCTTACTTAAAAGCTCTCCACTCCTACTGTTTGTATTAATTTGTATTAATGTTAACAGTGTCATCTCTAGACAGAGGAGGAGCTTCAGCGACAGACTGCTGTCACTGTCCTGCTCCACTGACAGACTGAGGAGATCGTTCCTCCCCCAAACTATGCGACTTTCCAATTCCACCCGGGGGGGTAAACGTTAACATTATATAAAGTTATTGTCTGTTTTTACCTGCATTATTATCAATCTTTTATTTAATATTGTTTTTTGTATCAGTAAGGTGCTGCTGCAGTATGTGAATTTCCCCTTGGGATTAATAAAGTATCTATCTATCTATCTAATGAATCTTTACATGGTCATCTTCTTAAATGCTGTACTTTCCCGAAGGCCAAGAACTGTTCAAACTAGAAAAACTTGCTTACTGAATACGTATCTAGTTAATTTCCTACTGTCTTATGTGCTCCTACACCGCTTGTGCCTGATCGGCACATTAATGCTCGTCACATGCCTATGTACCACGAAGCCCTTCTCTTTACCACTTTGAAGTCATCCACTGCCTTTTTTTTCCTCCCACTAAGGAATCGTTTCTGTTACTTATTACGATGTTGGTTGCTTACTTACAGTGATGCCAGTTTCAGCTACTGCTGCTTACTGCCCTTGCTGACACTAGTTTGAATACAAATAACAAGTACAAGTAACTTTTTCAAACACTCCTTCAAACACTCAGCTGCAAAAACTCTTCTAAAGTTTAGAAAAAGCTTTAAAAATTCCTGCACGATCCCTTAGCTGCAACAAAAACACAAAATTTTTCTGAACAAAATTTATTTTTTAATTAACTCACACACCATAGAACACAAAATTCTCAGCCGTTTCTCCTTCATTTGCAAGGATGACATCAGTAGATCTTAGGTCAGCACCAGTACATCACAGTACCCCGTGAATACCTGAATATTCAGTACCTGAATAAATTATGTTTAACACACATTTCTTCAGTATTATGACTGCCAAGGCTAAGCCAAGTGGTAGGCATCCAGCTTGCAGTGGTTACTAGCTAAGTCAGGAACAGTCTAAATGCAGTACTGCAGTTTCCTCATTTTTATGACTAGTAACAGTGTTCTTGCTGATTTATACTTGTTTCCTTGAATAAATTCTTTGAATTGAACTATTTCACCAACCAAATTCAGATCCAAATCATCTTCTTATTTCAACTGGAGATAAGTGGCTGACTTATGTAGATTATGCAGGGATGTGCAAGAAATATTTAGAAATCCAAATACCTGCTGCAAGTTACTGCAGGAGTGATACCTTCTATCCATTTTAGCATTGAGCTGGTCTATGACAGTAATGAAAACTCTAGTTCTAAACTTCTCTCCGCCAGACTGCTCACACTCAGGCTGTGTTACTTCATCTGCTCATTTTTTTCTTTTTCTCTGCCTCTGTGTATCGACATTGTAATGATGGGACACTGTTGGGGATATATATTTTTCCCTACTCTTCAAATGTGTCAAACTGAGCTTGTAGACTTATCATATAAACCCTCAATGATCCAACCATAAATCCAGTTCAGTTGTTTGAAGAGCTGTGTTTTCCCTTTGAAATTGTTACAGTATGCTGCTTCACATACTATACAGAAAGGAATTTGCCAGTTTTTCCATATTATGGCTAAGTGTTCTGGCTTTATCATGAGTAGCAACATACTGATTAGCATCATCAGCTGCCTTTCTCAGAGAGACCTGAATGTTTGCATAATTCAAAGTCAGTGCTTTTGTTGCCTGTGTATGTGCTGACCATCAAGTGTCAGAAAAAGGTTTTAATGTCTCTGTTCTATGGTTTTCATTGGCTGTAACCCTGCAATCATTATCTACGAATGGCAAGTGGATTTTGATGAAAAATTTAAAAAGTCTCTAAACAGAATTAGAAAAACTCCTCTATCTCAAAGCAACAGTTAACACAATTGACCCCCATAAAATTGAGGGTGTGTTTAGTGCACGGTATGCACAAAACTTTCAGATTAATCTGTTTAATGTATGCTTTCAGACATTTATAAAAATATTGGTTGCATTATCATAGCACTGTCCCTGGCAATTGCTAATATCAATGTGTATATTTTGTAATGCTTTTAATATGGACCCTTTGGGTGACACATATTACATTATGAAAATTAGCTAGTTTATAGGTGTTAAATCTGATTTGGAATCTGCACTGATTGAATAATATTTTGCAATTTTTACCCGAGTGATGATTTCTTTGAGCATGTGTTGTCCCTGAATTCTGAACTTGATGAGGAAAGGTATGAAGGGGTTCCAATGTCAGTATTTTCATATTTCTGTATGTAACCTTTCAAGAAGCGATCAAGGTCACTGATAACTTCCAGTATACTCATAACAGTCCCATTATCAAGGTGCCCAAACATTTCACTGTGTCCCCTCAAGGCAGCATTCTCTCTGCTAAAAATGTAACAACTGCAGGCACTCTGTTCAAAATATTCATCCAGTACTCATATTTGTTGTTAAACTGTGATTTCAGCTCTGAATCTATCAAGCCATTACCAGTACAGCGCATCATGTATGCAACCATTGCCTTCATATATATATTGTATTGTATTGTATTGACCCCCTTCTTTTTGACACCCACTGCACGCCCAGCCTAGCTGGAAAGGGGTCTCTTTTTGAACTGCCTTACCCAAGGTTTCTTCCATTTTTTTCCCTACAGGGTGTTTTTTTGGGAGTTTTTCTTGTCTTCTTAGAGAGTCAAGGCTGGGGGGCTGTCAAGAGGCAGGGCCTGTTAAAGCCTATTGTGGCACTTCTTGTGTGATTTTGGGCTATACAAAAATAAATTTTATTGTATTGTATTGTATAAACTGTAGGTATCCAACATTTCATGTTCAGTCAGGTGTGTGGCTGCATTTTTCCGTCACTATAGCCAACAGTCAGTTCACCACATTTTTATCACTATCCCCAAATAATTTACAGGTAAAACAATACACTGCACTTTTCTAATTAGAATATGGAATCCATTCTTTTGGCACTCACTCACCATTTCCTATTTCCTTTTGAAGAGGGTTTTAGAGAAATACCTGTTTTGGTGTTTATTTTGTCTTTCTGAAGCTGCAATATCAGCATTTTGGCTTCAATATGGTTTTGGACCCATTTTCTCCCAGTATGTCCACATTTGCTCATCTATTTTACCCCAACATGCTGCATCTGAACTATAGGAAGTGGGAGCAGCCATTGCAAATGACAAATCTTGGGTTCTCTCTTCCAATGTGTTTGTTAGCTTCAACACCAGTGCAGCATCCATGATGGCAGCTTGGATATGACTTGCTTTTCTTATGGAGAGTGCAGTGAATGATAGCAGCATTTTAGATGGCTCTGAAATAATTGGTTGTTTTAGGTTTTTTTTTAAGAAGCTCCTGCTCATACTGCAGGATCACTGCATCATATTTAACCAATATGATTTTCATTTTTGTGCCCCTCTGCTTTCACATTTTCTGTCATATATTTTGGTGCTCTCTGTCAAAATACATCTGAACTACAAACATACTTTATCTAGTCAATTATTAGCAAGGCTAAGCCAGATGTATAAAACGTTTGAAAATCATGTCCAGCCATGAAAGACCAAACCAATTATTAAACATACAAATTGTTTGTTATTTTAATGGGCCAAATGTGCTGAGACCCATAGGTTAGTATAAAAATACTTCGGTCAATCAGGATCCCCTTGCCCATCTGGCCCACTAGGCTACAGCCTAGGTTAGCCTGTTTGTTAATCCCCTCCTGGACAAGGGGCATTTAGCCCTACTATACAGTCCGCATAGATTCTTGGTATCTTTACAGTGACGCTTTATACGGTTTATCTCGTTTTATTATGTGTACATCTTAGTACACGGCACTGCCTCGTATAAAGGAACACTATGACATGGCCAGCTTTCCAAATACACTTCAATATTCCATCCTAAAAAGAAAAACAACACTTTTTAATCAGCTGAAAACATAAAAATAATAAAGTTAAAATAGTAATAATAAATAGTTTATAAAGATTATAGCCATACTTACACATTTCACATAATAATTATAAGTAAACAGCAAGCAGCAAGATAGTGTTATTATAAAACTGTTCACATCAGCAGTCCACACTCATTTTTGCAGTCTGTGAGTGTCTTCTGCACCAAAAGCAGGGATACGTAATTCACTTTTGTTTGTTGCATGTTCTCACTTGGCACCTCTCTGGAGATCTGTTGTGCTACCTTTCACAGGGAGTGGCAGCTGCTGTCTCATTTTGTTTACAGTTCAGTTCAAAGTAGGCTTGCCTTTTAGCCAACTGAATTCAATGAGAAAATGTCATTAGCAGTGACATTTCTTTCATTGCCTGTGAATGTCTAATAAATCACATCACAACAGTCATAGACTATCTTTCCCTGGTAATCTCTACATAGGGAACAGCATTTAATATATATTTGTCAATTACATCAGCATCTATTAAAAATTTGTTACCAGGCTTATTGAGTTTGCCTGATGTGCACTATGTGAAAGGGCATCAACATTTCATTGAGAATGACTGCTCATTAGCATTAATATTTTTCCCTTAATAATAATGCATGATGCAGTTCTGCTCAAAGTGTGTTAAGTGTCTGATATAGCAGAAACGCTGTCAGTATATGAAGTAAACAGCCAGCACCAGGGAAAGGAGAACATAGAAAATGGCAAATTGTGCACAGAGCAAGCTGTGAATGAAGAGCACAACACTGAAGAGCACAGGAAAAGTCAAAGTGATTTTTCTGTGTACTTTGTATTCCAATTGTATGAAAATGTAATGGGCTAGAATTCAGTATTCTAAAGAAAATGACATTTCAGTGTGTTGCTTAGTGTAATGGGCTATAAACCAGTGTTTTAAAGGAAAGGCAGAATTTCTAGAAAATTCTGCTACAGGTTATTGCTGATGGCTATCTACAGGACACATATTTACCTGTCTTGCTAACGAGTCACCTGCTTTGAATAGTCAGACTGCTTTGATTTAGTATCTTTTTTTACACACAATGTGTAGATACAGAACTGTCTGCTTCCTTGGAAAATTAACGAGTTCTGGGGACATTGGTTTCTAATCAAGTACTCAAAGTAAATGTGTTTACACTATTTGTTATACAGAGTAAATTGGCTTGCACCATTGTTTTCACTGATTACCATGTTCATCTATGCAGAAATTGAAGCATATATATATTTCTGGGAAAAGGAGAATAAAAGTAGAAGAGAACAGAGAAGTATGGTCTGAGACTTGGGACTGCTGTCTGTTTCTTTTATGCTTTACACCATATTGCTGTGGCTACACCCTGTAGCAACAGTGGCTTGTACCTGGCCCAGGTTCCCCTAGGCCTGAGGTCGGTAACAAAAACATTGCAATACACATGCACTGCATATCCAACAACAAATATTAATGGAAGAATAAAGCATTGAGAAACAGTAGCCAGATGTTTTAACAAGCATTGAGAAAAGATAGACTCAGAAAAACCATGCAGGAATAGTTTAAGCCCTTTGACAGCCTGGCATATTTATAGTTTTACCTAATAGAACAGGCAAATCACTGAACCCCAATGCAGCTATATACACGTTTTGTTGATAGATCCTACAAGTAAGCCTCCAAAACGTCAGATACGCACAAGTTATAAATTCACCTCACCTTGTCCTTTCTCTATATGCACTTGAGACAATCTGGCGCTGCTTTCCTTTGTGTACTTGCAGACCTGTACCCAACTCTTCACGATTCTCTTTGCATGATCAATAAATGCTCCTGTCTGTTGTCTGCTACAGTATTTTAAAGAACTAAGGAAGCAGTCTGAATTTTGTAATTATACATCAATGATGAGTGCCATGCCCTGAACAACCATGTCCTAATAGGCAGACCTCTGCACTTGACTTGGTTCCAGTATAATAAAAACAAAGCTTCATGGTAAGACCCCACCTTAGCACACCTGGCTTATCATACAAGTTCATGCAACACTGTGTAGAAATAAAGATATTTACGGTAAAATGTGTTTTTTATCTGAAAATCATTAAATCTACTTATTCTTTGACATTAGCATGCCTTGAAACTATCACAAACTATAGAAACTGCAATTATTTTGATCAACAAGGAAATGTTTGACTTATAAAGTGAAGAAGAAGAACAGACGGATCCATTTTGTTGAGAACCCAAACATTTTTTTCAGTAAAAAGTGGCTACTACTGTGAGGGTTAGCACACACACTGTTTGTACACATGCTGTGAAATGAAAAATATCTATTTGAATCAGCCATATTGGCATGGCATTTTGGAACAAAGTCAAATCAAACCAAGGAAAGAAAATATGTGAAACACTGTCTTGCCACTTACACTGTGCCATAGGCTAAAGAGACAGTTTAAAATAAAATCTAGTAAGTAAGAAAAATCCATGAAAATTTGACCAGTTCCATTCTGCCAATGAGTAAATAGGCAGATGAACATACATATTGGAACAAAGACCAGTCTAACCAAGGAATGAAAATATCATATATGAAAATCCAGGTCTTACCACGTACACCGTAGCTTAGAGTAAACAGGAAGTAGAACTTAATGCAGAAGTATACCGCTTGTAAAATATAGAGTTCCCAACAGTAATCCCATTAATAGTGGCTTTCCTCCCACCTGCATGATTAGCTAATTATATCTGAGGTAAATATTGATTGAGTAAATCCTAGAAAAAAAACAGTGCTCAACTAAACTGAAACAACATACAATCTTTAAAAAAAAGAATGGAAACAGATCACAATATCAATTTTTATATCAATATCAGTGGTAAAATATAAAAAGCATGCCAAGCTGACTGTTTGTAAAGAATTCATTACCACAGCTAAATGATGTGAAGACCTGCACATTATTAATGGTGAAATGCAATGCTCAGAATGTATGATAGTTCAACAAAAATTGAAGACCAAGAAAGAAGGAAAAAAGAATCACTGTGGAAAGCCTTATCTCTCACATAATCAGGATTCAGAAGAAACCGATTTTTGAGAATATAGAGGACAAATGAGAGCCCATCATACATACAGATAAGCTTCACATATTCACCATAAGGTCAAGGTTGATTGAATTTTCCAAGGCATTGAATTTAAAGATTTAACACCATTTCACTATTAATTTTTGAGGGCAGTTTATTTTTTAACATCTTTTCTCAGCATTTATCAGCATATCTTATGAAGAATAGATCTGTTCAAAAGTTAATACAGCAGTGTGAAATTTCAGGGGTGCTAAGATGGTTGAAACATACAGTTAACACCGTGGTCATCACTGCTCTTGTGAAAAGAATGGAGATAAATGCCATCAACTCAAAGAGGGAGAGGCAAGTTCATTGTACCACATGAAAGTCACTGACAGAATAAAACTGAATAATAAAAAAAAAAGTGCTAACTTTTACAAGTATCCAAAATTTACACCGGGTGTTACAGATTCAAATCAAATGTATGTTTTTATTACATTATAGTAATAGCAATAGCTCACTAATGAAAATGAGGGGCATCCGGACTCGAAACCGCAACCTTTTGATTATAAAACAGCTGTTCTTACCTTCGCACCATCCAAGAAGACATATAAACACTCTGTCGATTGACATTTGAGCTTGGGTTTTTAACTCATTATCAGCAACATGTAAACTGAATGATTTTTTTCTTTGGTTATATTCTTGAATAAAAGTGCATGTTTATTTGATATGTGGACTAAAGTCTTCACACATTACACAATTCATGTCATTACTACTATAACATGGAAAAAGATTCTGTTTTAGGTATGTGTTCTGAATTTCTTCTCTCACATTTTCTGTCATTCTACATTTACCCAGATCACTGTAGACACGGAACACACATGAAATGTATGTATCCCAAATAACGATATATTATTTACCCTATACAACTCCAGGCACCTCACACCCAGATAAAGAGACTTGAGCTGGGAGAACTTCAGCTGCATTGGTGGGGGGATGAGATAGCAGGCTGCTTGCTGCTTGTGCTGATTCACACATTTGCAAAACAAAGACTCTGATACAGAGATGCGAAGGAATTTAAGGGGACTGTAACTACGACTTTTTCTGTAGAGTTCAGGGATTCTAGTGTAAATCCACCAAAGAAAAACGACATTCATTGATTGCAGAAGTGGTGTACTGCACCCTGTCTAGCTTTTTCTTGTCCTCAGTATAACTATAGTCATGTGCAGACTTATGGCTCCATTTGGTCAACTATTAAATTGGCTGTATTTTGGTCACAAAGTGTACAGGTCATTGCAGTTGAGGCTCTGTGCATCTGTTGTGAGTCACCTGTATGCATACTTTAACTGCTGGTACAGAGTAGCACAACCCAATCTTCACATTTTGGCAAGCCACATGACAAGTAAGTGTAAGGCAATGTTTCTCACTCACTGACCCACACTGCCAGTAGATCACGGGTTGCTGCTGTTGGTATGTGAATGGGTCTCCTAAGAGATCAGCTTATAAAGGTACCAATTTCTAAGTGAACTTGTTTCACCAAGGAAGAGTCACAATCATGCTTTTCTAACCAAATTGGTGGTTTGCATCTAGAAAAACCGGGGCGGGGGACCATAAAGGTTATGAGAAACAGTGGTATAAGGAAGGCATTGTGGGCTGAAAATTTAACAATTAGCCATGTGAAGCAGTGTGGAGTAAAGCAAACCGCAAATGGACCCTCTAAGTGTCAGAAAACATGAGACCCTGTGAAATAATAATTATAATAATAACAATAACCAAATATTTATACTGTAGCTGGTGTTGGTAATTTCTAGAACATTGCCCTATTGCTTTCCTATTGGCCATAAGTACGAATCATGAATCATGACTAAATCTCGAAAACATACAGTGATGGAGAAGGTCAGAACACTTTCAATAAAAGACATGCACAAAACATTGGTAGTTAATTTTTTTAATTTATTTTATAAAGATCACCCTCTGGTGAACTTACTTAACCTCCTTGGCGTTAACATTTGAGAATAACTCAGGCTCCAAATTCTATGCAATTACAGTTGTCCATGAATCAAACTCTGGGTGACATAATCATTTGGATTACATTTTTAACCCTGAAAAACTGCTGCCATCTAGTGGATGAAATAGCATCATTCTGCAAATAATGAAAAATGTTTGTATTTGTTTTGCCACTATAACGTGAGTGGGGGTGAAGACTCCAACTAAAAACACAAAGGCAAATGAACAGCCGTACAAGCAGCTTTAGAACAAACTGAAACTGAACCATTGCTCTAACAGAGCGATATTGATAATGACATAAATTGGTCATCAGACGTTCACAGTAAGTGAAACTGATGCATGATATGGTACTGTACGATCAAACCGCCATGATATGCCCAGTGAATTTGGTTGTGTGAAGCTTCAGCGTGGTGAGACAGTAGCTGCGTGACAAAAAGGCAAAAAAACTGTAATCAAGTGCAAGAACAAGAAAGACCTTAGCATCCCTAAGGGAAATGTGAAAGTCTCTACATTGCACTAATTTCCTGATTGGGATGTCTGGCTGTGCACTATTGACTTTCAAAACATGACACACTAAGGATGTACACTAAATTTTCATTAGTACAGCATTGGACACTAGACATACCTTTTCCAGTGTATTTTTGTTGTTGTTTTGATATTTACATGTTTCTGTTACACATATATCAGCAAATTCCACTTGATTGAAGAGACAAGGAGAAATCTTGTGCTTTTTCCACAGGTGTCAGACTTATATCATTTCCAGAATCCCCCTCCAAGTTTTCAGAACCTGATGGAGTTAGTACTCCATGCCTTACACTGGAACATATGTTAACTTATTATTGACATTATTATGTATAGCAAGGATTTCCCCCCAAACCCACAGCATTTGCGTAAAGTTTTCCAATCTTTTCCATAATTCTGTCTCAGACACATTAAGTGCCACTTGACATGCTCATCTGTATCATTTTTACCACTGCATTTCCATTGAAGGAATCCAGATTCTGAAAACACAAAAAAGGATGCATCATGGCCTGTCCCACAGTCACCCACTCAGGACAAAGCCTTTCTAGGCATTTGTACCTCAGATGATTCATTAAACAATCTGACCACACTGCTGAACCTTTGCATCGCCACACACAGAAATGTGTCATTCATTTGGACAGCTGAAGCAGACAAAGCCTTTTGCACACTAAAGCAAGCCTTAAAATCCCCACCAATTATGGCATTCCCAATCTGTCAGCTCTGTTTTTTCTGTACACTGATGCCTCTTCTCCATGTTACTGAGTCTGTCTTATTGATGGTAAAGAGCATGTAATTGCATATTCTAGTCATTTGCTCTTAGCTTCAGAAAGAAAGCAGTCAATGTTTGACCGTAGCACTTTGCTGTTGTTTGGATGGTCCTTTACTTCTGCCATTATTTAGTTTTCCATCCTTTTATAGTATCATTATCCCAGACCATAAACCCCTGGATGGTTTTAAAAAGCTTTCTTTAAACCAAGACTGCACAGGAAGAAGGACCCAATGGTCTATTGAGTTAGACCTCTATGAATGGCATGTTATCCTGTGATGGAACTAAGCACCTTAATAATGACTCTTTATATCAGTGCCCACCTGATTCTCCCCAGGTTGCTCTACCATCATAACCTGTCACTGTAGGAAATAAAGACTGTAACAACTTCAACCTGGACAGATGTTGCCCCAGTGCTCAACCAAATACAGCTTGTTAATTCTCAAAACCATGTAATACATTCAGTTGCACTAGTCTTGTGCACATTCTGGGAGTCTGGAACATTGCTGAACAGCATCAAAAGCAGTGGTGGGCCATCAGGGCCTGCAAGGCCTTTTCTGCTGGCCTAAAAAAATATCTGAATCACAAACTGATGTTAATTATATTTTGTCCATGAATACTTATTAAATAATTCCAAGTAGTCTGTCCGCTTCCTTTCATAGCTTTTCCGATGGTTGTGCTGCTTCCAGACATGTATTTTCGTATTAAGGCATTTAACCAATCACATTTCAGCCATCTTTTGTTGCCAGGCAGGGTCAAAGTCAATGAAGTCTGCCCGGAGGCCTTCACAATCCGTTCTGCAGGCCCTCTAACACAAAATAAATGTTGATTAAACTGTTGCTTCAACCAATCAGATTTTGAGTTGGTGTCACTAGGGCCCTCTAGAAGGCGTACGGCAACATCACCATATTCAGACCCGTTGATTGGATAGGATGGTGTAAGTATGCCATGGATGAATTTGCAGGAAAATCTCCCATTGATCTCCTTGACTTCCTTCATCAGAAAAATCTTAATGAGAGCATGGGGCAGCTGTACACATTGGTATGTTTGGCGGTGACCATTCCCGTGTCCACTGCTTCTGTTGAGCGGACATTTTCAGCCCTAAAGTGAATAAAAACTCATGCCAGAAATACGACAGGGCAGGTTCGACTTTCAGCATTAGCTTCGATGGCGAGAGAAAGGGACTTCGTGATGGAACTGAAGCGCACGGATAATCTGTACGACAGAGTAATTGAACTGTTTTTGAGGAAAGAGAGGAGGAAGGATTTTGTTTACAAATAATCCGAATTTTTGGTGAGTAAAATGTTGCGATTTTCCTAAATAATATTGCAAGTTTATGAGTTATTATTGATGTTTTTTATGTGTGCCGCGGCTGTAGCTGCAGTACAATACAATACAATACAGTTTATTTTTGTATAGCCCAAAATCACACAGGAAGTGCCGCAATGGGCTTTAACAGGCCCTGCCTCTTGACAGCCCCCCAGCCTTGACTCTCTAAGAAGACAAGGAAAAACTCCCAAAAAAAAACCTAGTAGGGAAAAATGGAAGAAACCTTGGGAAAGGCAGTTCAAAGAGAGACCCCTTTCCAGGTAGATTGGGCGTGCAGTGGGTGTCAAAAGAAGGGGGTCAATACAATACAATACAGTACAGTACACAGAACAATTTCTCAATATAGTAAGAAATAATAAAAAAAAAAATATATATATAAATTTTAGAAGTACAGAGTAGAATTTAACAGTAGATGATATATCCCATAATAAGATTTGTATTTGTATAGAGTCCTGGAGACCTCATCCTTCAAGCTGCCTCCCCCATTTGGCCATTCCACAGCTGAGACAGTGCTGGGCCAGCCAATCCGATGAAAGGACCCCTCTCTCCCACGATTCCTGCGATCCTCCATCTGGGATGACTTTTCCTTAGGCAGGCAAAACAACTTGGCAGGTGGGCCATGGCACCAAGTGCCACATTTGAGTACCGAGAAGAAAAACAGAGTAAGTGAGGGTTAGTATACAATTATAACTGTCATGTTACTTATGTTTAAGTGCTAATGACTAACAACAGAGATGCAGTCTGTACAGTTAATCAGCAGCTCTAGTCAGGATATGCTAAACTGAAGTAGTGAGTCTTCAGCCGGGATTTAAAAGCTGTGACCGAAGGGGCATCTCTTATAGTAGCAGGCAGACCATTCCACAGTTTAGGGGCCCTGTAACTAAAAGCTCGACCCCCCACTGTTATTTTATTAATCCTTGGAATCATAAGCAGACCGGCATCTTGAGATCTTAATGTGCGCTCTGATTTGTAAGTCATGATAAGTTCAGACAAGTAAGCCGGACCTCGACCATTTAATGATTTATATGTTAAAAGAAGGATTTTGAAATCTGCCCTAAACTTAACCGGGAGCCAGTGTAAGGATTTAAGAACTGGAGTTATGTGTTCGTATTTTCTTGTTCTTGTAATAATTCTCGCAGCCGCAGTAGAAAGGAACTTGTTCACCCCTAGTTTGTCTATTCAATAAAGGCATTTATTTTGGCTACAGGAGTTATCTATCTGCGATGCAACGGCTCTTTATACTGTATTTCTGCATATTAAGATGGTTTTTATAACCATAAATTAGTTTTTGAGGGGCGGGTTGATTCAGAGCACTACTGAAGGCCTAGGTGTGAAATGCACGGTCTGCCACTGATCAAAAGTATCCTGATTTCAAAGCTGTCCTCTCTTGGCTGGAGAAGGGACAAAGACCTCCACTCTGGAGACTTCATGTTGCATCTCCCTAACTGAGAAAACTATGGTCACAGTTAGTTCATCTTATAATAGATAATGGACTGCTGTGTTGGGATAATGGACTTATATATTAACAGCTGTGCCAGCCCTCTCATTGATCACTATAACAAATCAGTATTCCTATCTCACTGCTTCCCTAATTACTCCATTAAGTTCCTGGACACCCAGGAGGTGGTCATTAAGGACTGTCTAAAACAATGGAAAGAGCAACAGAGTCCTTCTACTGGCCCTACATGTCTTAGACTTTGCTAATTATTGCCAACAATGTGCTGCTTGTCAACCCAAACGGTTCCCTGTAACCCTCCCACTTTCTTTGGTCTCTATATTACTTGCGAACTTTGTTTCTTGGTACAGAAAGAACTGTCTGCAACGTAACATCAGCAAAGCCAAGGAAATGGTTATTAGTGTTGATCAGCAAAGTTTGCCAAACCATTATTCTCAGTGAATTTGGTGCGTTTGTATTTGCCCTTGCTCATCAAATTATTTATTTGATAATTCTGCATTTGTTTGTTTTGTGAGGCCAGAGTGATGTCCTCCGGAGCTGTAACAGACAACATTGACGGGATCACCCCCCCAGGTATTTAATGCTGAGCATTTGCATTACATACTCTGTGGGACAAATTATCTGTGCTTGTAGCTTCAAAAAATAGAACGAGCAAGCAGTTTCAATCATGACACACCACTTTGAAATTTCTGCCTTTAAAAGACCTGCATACTTTTTTCTGACTTTTGACTACGATTTCAGCATTTCCACCTTGTTTTGATGAAATATATGATTTTGTGTCTCTGACTGTACTCTTTCTTCTTTGAGCTCACTGAGGGACAGTAGTGCAGTGGTTGGTACTGCTGTCACACAGCTCAGGTCACCTTTTTGGTCACAAAAATGAAAGATATACAGCGTAAATAATAAGTTATTTCTGCTTGTGAAGTTGTAATGTATTAGAATAAATAAGGTTATAACAAGACCTATGCAAAGAGTAGGTCGACCCACTTTTAGTTGCAGCTGACGTCTTGCATGCCGTCAACAGGGGTGTTAGTAACTGTGAAGATGGTTTTAACACTAGAATTACCAGAGCCTACAAAAAAACTCGTATATCCGGCCCACCTTAAATCGCTTCTTAAATCCGTTCACACCTCTCCGCCAGCATCCTTTGTCCTCTAAATGTGCTGATAAAAGACAAGCTGCCAGCAGCCGGCTATTCCATCCCCCCACCGAGTTAGAACGTGAGCGAAGTTTTCCCAGCTCATGCCTTGATTGATTATGTGGGAGTGAAGTGGAGTTTTACAGTGGAAATAAGAGATTGTTATTCTAAAGTAATCTGTGTAAACACATTGTTAAAACAGAAACTTTGTCATATTTTAGTAATAAATGTTACAAAATGTAGTAGGCATAAACTATAGAATGTGTAAAGCCTGAGTTCCAAAGATCAAATAAACACTTTCACAAAAGCTTCAAGGACAGTACAACAGCCTCCGTGGCGTAGCGCGTTAAGATTTGCCTCTTAGAGCACAACAGCTTTTTTTTTTTCTTTTTAACCTCAAATGGACATAAAATTTATAAATTGGTATGCACTGTCAGTTAATGAGATCGTTATATTTTCATGTGGGATGCTCCTTTTAAAATATTTTTTTAACAATTGAGACTGCAATTAACAGGAACAACTGTCCTTATAACTGTTATTTTTAAGATCCATAACACACAGACAGACGAGCACTGCGTAATAGAGAGACAGACAGGCAGAGATATATAAATAAACAGGCACATGTACTGAAAGAAAAAAAAAAGATCAACGTGCGTTGTTTCTGCAGCACTGAATGAGCTCACCCGCTCTAACATCATCCCCTCCCCCGATCTGACTCTCTAAGTAACAGCGCAAGTACAGACACAAACCAAGTGTAATCAAGAGTCCTGGTTCGATCCCCACTCACTCCTATATTTGCCGTTTTCAGTAGTAAGCTGCTCTTTTTGTTAATATTATATAGTACACACATGCACTTGATTAATAATAAATCTTAAAAATAACAGTTATAAGGACAGTTGTTCCTGTTAATTGCAGTCTCAGTTGTTAAAAAAATATTTTAAAAGGAGCATCCCACATGAAAATATAACGATCTCATTAACTGACAGTGCATACCAATTTATAAATTTTATGTCCGTTTGAGGTTAAAAAGAAAAAAAAAAGCAACATTTTACCCCCAGCGGGGAATCGAACTCAGGTCTATGAGGCGGCAGAGCTGTTGTGCTCTAAGAGGCAAATCTTAATGCGCTACGCCACGGAGGCTGTTGTACTGTCCTTGAACCTTTTGTGAAAGTGTTTATTTGATCTTTGGAACTCAGGCTTTACACATTCTATAGTTTATGCCTACTACATTTTGTAACATTTATTACTAAAATATGACAAAGTTTCTGTTTTAACAATGTGTTTACACAGATTACTTTAGAATAACAATCTCTTATTTCCACTGTAAAACTCCACTTCACTCCCACATAATCAATCAAGGCATGAGCTGGGAAAACTTCGCTCACGTTCTAACTCGGTGGGGGGATGGAATAGCCGGCTGCTGGCAGCTTGTCTTTTATCAGCACATTTAGAGGACAAAGGATGCTGGCGGAGAGGTGTGAACGGATTTAAGAAGCGATTTAAGGTGGGCCGGATATACGAGTTTTTTCGTAGGCTCTGGTAATTCTAGTGTTAAATGAGCCAGACATTATCAAATACTAGACAGTACAACCATCTAACCGAGAAATGTTAAAATCCATTAAGCAAATGCAAGTTGTTACCAGAACCAAAATGCTAAGACCATAACTCAAGCTGATAAATGGAATGCTATGAGTCCTTAACCAGAAAGTTTGTTCAAGGTTTTTTGTCAATGTGCATACATAAAGCACCACCCCGCTGCCTGTGCTTGGGAAAGCAGATCATAACCTGGTTCTGCTTCAGCCTCACTACAAACCAAGAGTGAGGGAGCTACCTACATCCCATCATCTGTCTGGGAGCCCTTGAATCCTAGACTGTCGGTAATGTTACTGTTGAGCTTAGCAGTGAAGCACAACGTAGCAAGGGGATGGTGCAAAAGTGCAAGGTGCTTTTATTTAAAACAATCAACAAAAACAAGGTGTTCAAAATACGGTGCAGTGCATTCAAAAACGTCTCCAAATAAATAATTCATATAAACAGTTGTGAAACGTGGAGGTTAAGAACAATAGTAAAAAAAGTCTTCTAAAAACAATGAGGTTAAAATAGCACACGAAGCAATCCTTTAAAAACATAAAGCCCGGTGTCTTCTTTTTACCATGGTGGCTCCCCTGCTACTCTCATCTGGGCTACTCAACAGGAGAGTCGCCTACCTGCAGGAACAGCTGCCTTTCACTCTGGACTGGTAGCTCTTCGATCCCTGGCTACGTTGGGCTCCAAACCGGACCGAGACTTGGGTTATTTCCCCAGCGGCCAAGGCACTCACGCTGGGGCTAAACCAGCTCAAAGCCTCCTCGACTCCCGCTCCTTTCGACGGTCAGTCGTCTCCTCTACTGGTCACTCCAGCTCCTTAATCGCTCAGCTGGAGTGACCGCTTCCTTCAGCCCCACTGAGTGTCGGCCAAACACTCCCTTCGTGGGCTAACCTCCCAGCTGCCTGCTTTCTCTCATTCAAGCCTGCTCTTGCTCACTCACTCGCTTGCTCTCCTTCTCCCTCACACAGGCTCTCTCCACCTGCTTCCTGCCTTCTCTTGCTACCTCCCGTTCTCTTCTTTCCTTTTCTTTTTTCTCCCCTAGCCGACTCGCGCTTCTATTTTATTAAGAGGGCATGGCAGCTGTAGCAAATTAGCAGCCCCAGGAACCTGTGCACTTGGGTAAGAAATGCCCATACCGCAAATCACCCTGAGAACTGCTTCAGCCACACAACCACCATGTCCCCTCGCTAAGCCGTGAGCACGGTGATTATTTATTTTAAAAACTGGCCCGCTATACCACAACCACCTACAACTGAACACCAGCAATTCCAAGGAGCTGGTGGTGGATTTTTGGAGGCCCAGGCCCCTCATGGACCCTGTGATCATTAGAGGTGACTGTGTGCAGAGGGTACAGACCTATAGATACCTGGGAGTGCAGCTGGATGATAAACTAGACTTGACTGCCAATACTGATGCTGTGTGCAAGAAAAGACAGAGCCGACTATACTTTCTTAGAAGGTTGGCATCCTTCAACATCTGCAATAAGATGCTGCAGATGTTTTATCAGACGGTTGTGGCGAGCGCCCTCTTCTACGCGGTGGTGTGCTGGGGAGGCAGCATAAAGAAGAGGGACGCCTCACGCCTGGACAAACTGGTGAGGAAGGCAGGTTCTATTGTAGGCACGGAGCTGGACAGTTTGACATCTGTGGTGGAGCGACAGGCGCTGAGCAGGCTCCTGTCAATCATGGAGAATCCACTGCATCCACTGAACAGTATCATCTCCAGACAGAGGAGCAGCATCAGCGACAGACTGCTGTCACTGTCCTGCTCCACTGACAGACTGAGGAGATCGTTCCTCCCCCACACTATGCGACTCTTCAATTCCACCCGGGGGAGTAAACGTTAACATTATTCAAAGTTACTGTCTGTTATACCTGCATTTTTATCACTCTTTAATTTAATATTGTTTGTTATCAGTATGCTGCTGCTGGAGTATTTGAATTTCCCCTTGGGGATTAATAAAGTATCTATCTATCTTCGAGTGCCACGTCAGTATAAGAGAAGGAGGCGCATTCCCACTGCATGCATAATAATTAGCCACAAGCAGATATACATTCTTTGAAGGAGTCTGAAACCACCTCCCAAACACAGGAGACTCAATGAAATAATAATGAAAGGTTTATTACTATTTACAAGATGTTTCTATCTTTTCAATAGAAAAAAGTGCAAAGCATCAGCACAAACAACTTGGATAGCCTTCAGCATGTCTTCAAAAAATAGAACAAGCCAGTGGCTTCAATCATGACAGGACTTTGAATGTTCTGCCTTTAAAAGACTTACATATTTTTTCTGACTTTTGACTACAATTTCAGCAGTTCTGCTTCGTTTTGAGGAAATCAATGATTGTGCGTCTCTGACTGCATACTTTCTTCTTTGATATCATGGAGGCATGGTGCTGCAGTGGTCACCTTTTTGGCTACAATAATCAGTCCAGTATAGTTGGTGGATGTTTCCCTAGCCCTCAGACACACTTTAAAGACAACTGCACATTTATAATCCAGTCAAATCTAGTTCAGTTAGTCCTTCCCAATTGACATTAACATAGTTTGCCAAGTTTGGCAAATATCACAAACATTTCTGTGATTTCGGGGAACTTGTGGTGAAGCGAACTTGGCAATGATCACTCATCACTACTGGTTATAGAGGTGGTGCAGTTCTACAAGTACTTGGAGTTCTACATCAATGAAAGTTGGACTTGTCTCGTAACACAGAGGAACTATGTAAGAAAGCATCAAAGCTGGCTCTTTCATCATAAGAGACAGCATTCCTTTAATGTGGGTTGTGACATCCTTCATATCTTCTGCAATTTGGCGACGATCAGTACAATTTTGTAGTGCTGGGCTGGTAATATCACTTTAAGAGTGGCCCACAGAAACAAGAAGATAATTGAAAGGACAGGCTCAGTTATGGGACACACTTTGCTCCCCATGAAGGTAGCACGCATAGGAGAGAATTAAAACAAAATCAAGTGCCATTATGATCAAAGGGGCATGTCCTCTCTCTGACACAATAACTTTGAGTACTTTCAGGCAACATATCATTCAGTAGAAGTTTGTCAGGAACCACTGCCAGGACTCCTTTATACCAAAAGCAATATGGCTGCATAATGCCTCACTGTGACTGTCAAGTCAGAAGTTTTCTTTCTTTTTAATTTTCTTCCTTTGTAGTCATTCTGGTGTATGTTCAGACCATAGTGTGCATGTTTATTTATTTATGGAGTGTCTGTAAAAAAGCTAAATTTCCCCTGAAGACAAATTAAGTTGTATATATCTATCTATCTACCACACTTTTGCCTGTTTGATTCATCCATTATATACCTGTTTGATTTAGGTTAAGAATGGAATGAACACTTATGTCAAGTGGCACTGGCATATAACACTATAACCCATGCCAGCACAGGTTTCACGCCTTTCTTTTTGGTTCCACTTAACAAGCTTAATAATGGAATCAGCCATTCATCTTCAGCAATGGCTGGCACCCCTGCCTGCAAAAAATTCAGCTTCATTGAAGGTACAACTGACAAATTCCTACAGAATGAAAGCTGTATTTGGAAAATGCACAACAGTAACTGTACTGCAGACAGTGCATAAAGTTCACATCTTATAAAGCTAAAGATCTAGTAGTGGATAGCCCAGCACAACAGAAAAACAAATTAGACCCTTGTTGGATTAACCATATGAGGTTCAATGCCCTCTACAATCTTCTAAAAACACTACTTCTGTCAACTATAAACTCTGTGACATGTCAAAAGCCCAGGCGAAATTAAAAGTTGTCCATTACAATCAAGTGAAGCCATATGTCACAAAACCTCTTCATATGGTTTCTCGGTATCACCCAGATTCTATTTCACCCTCCAGCCTTGACCAAACATCTCAAGTTTCATCCCAAATCCAGTGACACTAGTTGTACCTTCAATTCATACACAGCTTTAATTATAGCCACAACTGCCTGATCATTCATTTGCATCCAAAAATGTGCTTACTCCACAACAGAACCAATCCTTACACCACCCAAATCTCCAAGGATTGAAGCAGCATCCAGGTGACCCAGGATCATGAGCTTCCTGACTTCTTATTATTGACTTGCTGCCATGTCAGAAGAACATTCCCGTAAGATTTAAGAACTTTGTATTATACTAAGTTGTATTAATTATCACTATTATATTATTGATTAGAGATACATACTCTGATACATTGTTCATGTTAAATCTTTGCACTGTTTTATACTAAAGTATTACCCATTGATTTTTTGGTTGTATTAGAATACATTCTCCACTCAGACATTTGGAAACCTTCCATTTGCCCAAGATTAATATTTAAACACTGCTTTGGTGAATACTGATGGCTACTCATTTACATCGTTATTGAATTTATTACATTTCTTAACAATCGAAAAATGAGGACATTACTTTTGGGATAAGGGAGTAATGTAAGCAATAGTTCATATTAAAGTATTAATAAAGTTTTATTGGTTATTTAAAAAGAAAGGAGGTGCCACTAGTGAGAGGAGGTGTTGGGAAAGTGTTGGAAAAGAAAAAAAAAGTGGATGTAGTATTTGGTGTATCTCAGCATTATACATACACTTTAGTCTTATTAAAAGAATTGGCAAATAGTCTACAAACTGGGGTGACCATCTCTGTATGCTTTTCTACATATTGAGGACTCATCTGCCAAGCTATCAGTGTCACTCAAGTGCCAAGATAGAACCAATGGTGGTCTCTGGTAAAGTGAAAATAGGCTCCTGCCAACTGCTGTTACAGCAGTGCAATTAGAGTTAAGATAAAATTAAATAACAGCAAAATATAAATAACAACAGATGACACATAATAAGTGAGTACATTTTCATTACTTACAGACAAGTAATGTTCCATTAATAAGCATTATATGTGGGAAAAAAAGTAGAATGCGAAAAACTGTGGTGTGCTCCACTCATCAGGAATTCCCTGTCTTCACACAGACATATCCATTTGAATTTATCCCTGTCATTTATATTATTAATATCCAGTAGGCAACAGCAAAGACCATGAAATAAAGAAATTAAAAAATGAACTCACAATTCTAAATAAATTTTTTAAAACACATGGCAACACAATTGTTAACGACAAAAATAAACCCAAAACTGGAAATCAAAGAAATAAAGCCAAAGATCCCAGTATGTGTTTTCTTTTCCCAACTATACTCATAGAAAACAGTTTATATTTGTCAAAAAGATCCAAATAGTATAAAATAGAAGCATGTCCATGTCAAGTGTCATGACAGGTAGTAGACATCGTTGTCAACAACAATAGCATAGTTCCCCTGAAAATAATTACATTTCCCACACTGCAAAAATAAAAAAAAGATAATGCAATTACATAAACCAAAACAATGATAAAATTAAAGAAGAATACAAAATAGCATTCTAAACATCACAAAAGGTAGGAAAAATACACTTAGGATGTTCTCAATTTAGTTCTTGAACTCTACTAACAAATGGATTACAGATGTAACAATGATTTTAAATTATGTCAAATTTTACAAAATGATCAGACCAACTTTTGGCAACACAATTTTTGGATGAATTTGCACAGATTAAGATTGTCTCATATAATACGTGAATCACCTATTGTGTTAGCCATGTCTTTCTGACTGTCCACATGAAACAACTCAGCCCCTCATGGAGCAGTTTTGTTGAAATATGGCATGCTTATTCTTCAAAGAAATTTGGTAAGACAGTTATATGTTTGTTGAGATATCTCAAACAGATTGTGCTGAACAAAGTTTTGAGATTTCAAAATCTCCCATTTAAAATCACAGGCACATTTGCAAACTCAGCTATCTTAAAACAGAGAAATGTTCTGTGCGACTTCAATTTTACATTGACAGCAGTTGCTTGATCTTGTATATCTTTATCCTCATCGGACAACTACTTTAATGCCCAATGCAAGTGAGTCAGACACCACACTCACAGAGCAACACCAGTCTGCTGCTGCTTTAAGTAAATGAAGCATGGAAAACACCCCCCACTTTTAGGGGAATGTACCATTACTAGCCTTCCCTATCTGGTTATTTGAGTCTATTTAGGAATAAGCATGTCTAGATAGACTTCAACCACACTAGCATGGTGACAAGCAGAAGTATTAATTCACACAATATGTTTTTTTATGAGTAGTAAGTCATTGAACAAAACATATTGCTATTAACAAAACAATCAAGTGTTTATTCAATTAACAAGAGAAAACAAATTCTTAGTATTCACTTAAAGAAACAAAAAATGTTTGAAAATCAAGTCACAAGATAAACCAATCAAGTTAAATAATTCTTCCTCCATAATATTTTTGTTTAATAATTATTATTATTATTTACATTTATACAGTGCTTTTCTCACTACTCAAAGCACTTTACATAGTGAGTGGGAAGCCACTTCAACGACTACCAATGTGCAGCATTTGCCCGGATGATACGACAGAAGCTATGCGCCAGTACGCTCACCGTACATTAGCTGCTAGGTGGAGAAAGGGTAGGAGACAGTTAGCCAATTAGAAACATGAGATGATTGGGGTCTAGAATGATTAGGCTGTGGTGGGTAATTTAGCCTGGACATCAGGACACACCCTACCCTTTACGAAGGATGCCCCGGGGGCTTGTGTAAGCACAGAGAGTAAGGACCTTGATTTTATGTTTCATCTGAAAGACTTTTTTACAGTACAGTGTCCCCATCACTGTACTGGGGGCATTGGGTTCCAGATTGAGACCACGGGGTAAGCTCCCCTTGCTGGTCTTACCAACACATCTTCTAGCAGCAACCCAAGCTTTTCCTGGTTGGTCTCCCATGTAAGTACTGGCCAGGCCGGAACATGCTTAACTTCAGGTGGATGACCTGCCCTGAAGTGCATGTGGTATGGCTTTCAGTAAATGAAAAATGAATAACATTTACTTTACTCAGAAGACCATTATAACACACCGATAACATGAATCTGTGGTCACCCTTTTATGAAAAAACAGTAAACTCCTATATTGTTCATACAGTATGTATATGCATATACTACAGATCACGTGGTCTTTAATCGGAAGAAGAAGCATAAATACATCTGTTTTGCTGGTAATCCCCCAAAAAATCATTTTCTCTTACTAGCTTTCAATTAGTTTAACCACCTTTAAAAAATAAAGATCAAATAATGTAGTAACTTTTCTTTGTTTACAAAATAAGTTGCTGAAGCAATGTCATCTGGTATGGTAGGATAACATTTAGGTCAAGCTTATCAATCAGATGGCCTCCCAATACAGTAGTGTTTCTAGAAACTTTGCATCATTGATGTGCCCTTGTCCAAGTGCCCAGCCAATGTGATGAGCTTTTACAAGTAAGACAATATATTTATTTCAGATTTTTTTTTCTCTCCAAGACAAAGTTTGGCCAAAATGAAAGTGTCAGCTAGCTCTCACCAAACACATGATCACTCTGTATGTGCACTGCACATTCTTCACACTTGCATCACAGCACTAACAAAGTCCAAGAGTTTCCAGGCCTTCAACCTGATTTTATATATCAGAATGATGTCCTTTTTGCCAGCTTGCCTCTCTAAGACTTTACTTTCAGCTGTAGATGATTAACAAGACTCAATCTTTAGCTTTACAAGCTGTTATGTTTAAAGTATGAGGCTCAAAAATGTCTTTAGCAATGCTGATCTCTTACTCAGGTGTTATCCGATAGGAGCAAAGCTACCTGACTACACCGCATATGAGTCAACATTACCCTGCACACTTGCATACTTTTTCCCTTTGCCTCCAGAGTACTGCATCAAGGCAAAACTATTATTACCAAGATTTCTTCAATAAAATAGAATAAATTACATCTTACAAGAGCAATAGATGCTCAACTTCCAATTCATTCATGCCACATTCATGTGTCTATGTGTCAGCTGGTTGGTAGACGTTTTGAATATGCACAGTTACAGTCAGTCAGTCAGTCAGTCATTTTCCAACCTGCTATATCCTAATACTGGGTTACGGGGGTCTGCTGGAGCCAATCCCAGCCAGCACAGGGTGCAAGACAGGAACAAATCCCTGGCAGCCCACCCCAGGCACACGCACACACACACCCACACACCAAGCACACACTAAGGACAATTTAGGATTGCCAATGCAGGGAAGCAAACCCAGGTCTCCTTACTGTGAGGCATCAGCGCTACCACTACGCCACCGTGCTGCTGTACAGTTTCAATTGATCTCTATTTACTACCTTTGAAGGTTCTCACTGTTCTAGTTGAGGAGCAAAACTAGGTTTGAGTTAAAAAGGTGAATACCCCATCAAGAACTGAAAATGGCTATTATATACCATCACAGGCTCAGGTAAATACTTCTCTCAGTCTCTTTTCTTTTCAGGAGGCAATGTTCTTAACACATTGTGCATTGTGACCTCCCTTGAGGGTGATGGGGACTGGTGTGACTCTTTGCTATATTGTACATCCTGCAGAGTTCCTTAATTACACTGACTTCAAAACTTCACTTGTGATTTGAATGTACCAGCCATTGTATATTTGGTTTCTAGTTGGTATGGCAACGGTAAACCTGGTGAACATATCCATGAGAACAAGTACAGTCTAATATCCTCCTGAGGACCTCTCCAGCAGTGTAAGGAACTCTAGTGGAGCAGTGACATAACTACAAGCCATAGGAGCACAAATCCATGGAAATACATCCTTTCCTAGTGTTCACCTTTTGCATTGCTTGACCCAACTGTGGACATCCTTGGCCACTGTCAACCAGTAGTAGCTTTGCCTCATTAATTCATAAGTATTCCTTTCCCCAAAATGCCCTCCATGCTCATGTTAGCTCTCATAGACCTTATGGTACTGTGATTTTGGCACAATAAGTTGCAAAACATTCTCGCCATCTCTTGCATGGCGTACATAGCAGAACAACACTCCTTGGCGTAGTTTTGAGTGATTAACTTTTTCAGGGAGGATGTCGGCTTTTGTCAAAAGGATGAGGTGACAGTGGTAATCAACTGTAAACAGTGACAAAACCTGCCGTTATGTCTTAGTTGGACTCCATTTGCTAGAATGAAAGTTAGCTTCATTGGTTTGACCGAGATTCCCTGCCCTCATATGAGTAGCATGGCGCAAACAACAGTAAAAATGACATCAACATCTGGCGAGAAATCAAAGAAAATGCATAAAGAAAAATATTACATGGAGGACGTTTTGCATATTATCGCTGAATTGCACTCTGACTTGTCGAACTAAGTGTTCAAAAATGAATGTGAAGCACCAGCATCAGCTGATTGGTCCCCAGCTGATTGTGGTGCTGAACAGGTTTATGTAGCTGACATGGCTGCGGCAATGTTTGCCTGGAAGTACTGTCACTTGCAATGACAAAAGGTACAAACCAGATTGTGATGCCAGTGCTGCCCATGCCCCCCGCCAACTGAAGACAGCCTTGCAACCAGCCTGCTGCACATTCCTGGTGAACTGGCGGCTACAGCATGCAGCAACACACGTTTTATGTTGATTTCTCTGTGAAACCATTGCTTTGTGTGCTCTTCAGAAAACTGTTTTTTGGAAAAAATATTCAGCCCTCAATGAGTTAAACTGTTTGAAAAGCTTCCTCAGTTTTTGGCCCATAGTACATTGCTCAGCTAGGCTTCACTTTTGACAGATGCTGTAACTACATCTTGTCCAACAGGCTCATTTCCTCCAACCCTGCGCCAAATACCTGGCCATACGCATGCACATTCTTTCTCCACTTTCATCATTATAAAGTACTTTACTGTTTCTCTTATCTCATGCTCTTCCTGGAGGTCAATGTTACTATTCTTCCATCCTGGCTTACAGCACATCTCAAAGTTAAATTCTGCCAACTGTGCCACCCATCTCTGCTCGACTGCCCCTGGATTTGCAGTTGCCATATAGCCTAGTGAATTTTGAAAACAAAGACATTTCTGTTATGGCCCATTTAAATGCAAGGATCTTTAATTTAAACACCCTCCAATTCTTGTTTTTTTTCTCAGATTCGCACAGGCTATGGATTTCAAAAGCTGTGAAACATTTGGTTCCCGTATGGTTTTGGCTGAATACAGCTCTCAAACCATAGAGAACTGAATCAGTGTTAAGTGTAAAAGTGAGCCCAAAGTCCAGATAGGCAATTACAGGTGGAAATGTCAAACACTGCTCCAGTGCATCAAAGGCAGCTTGGCATTCCTCACTTCAAAATGCTGAGTATAAAAACTTCCCTTTGCCTGTTTCAGACAGTTCAACACAAGTTCCAGCCTTTCACTCAGACTTTCAAAATCTTTAAAAAAGCATTTTAAAGATTTAAATGGCCAGTTCACTCAAACTGCGGTGGTGACTGGCATCTTTTCGGTGTCTTTCTTGCTCATGGCAACCTGAATATAACCACCCAACAAAATGCAGAGTTGAAAACAGTCATGCATTCACTAATGCATCCACTAATTTTTCCACTCATGTTAAGGCATATTTTGTTTTTTTTCAATAATGACTACACCAAGTGATGCCCACAGGTAACAGCTCTCTTTAAGGATCTGTTGGCCAACAACGCTTTGCACATGTGTTTAGAATTCCTGGAACACTTGTGGTGGAACCCTACAGTGCCTCCATTTTATTGGTAGCACATCTCCCATGAGAAATCTACGTAACATGGTGAAGATGTAGACAAAAATCGCATTCATTGTCTCCATAAGCTTTATACATTGTGATAGATAGATAGATAGATAGATAGATAGATAGATAGATAGATAGATAGATAGATAGATAGATAGATAGATAGATAGATAGATAGATAGATAGATAGATAGATAGATAGATAGATAGATAGATAGATAGATACTTGATAGATTAAGCCCTTCAAGATTCACTTAAAAAGGATCAGGATGCTGGTCCATCACATTCTGTTTTGGTTGATCTTTCCCCTGTTCTATTCTTCTCACATGCTACACTCCGCCACCCTCTTCAAATTCTACTATATTCCTTGGAAGTACTTTCTGAGGTTTGTGCACTAATGCTACTTGGAACTTTGGCCTTAGTTTTACGGTTCTTTCAATGGAGTTCAAGACCTTAACTGGAAATTTGAAACCTTCAACTGTCATGGATTTTAAATGTTACATTTTATATTTTTTGCTCACACAAACAAAAATTAACTTAATATTACAAGGACAGTTAACAAGTTGTATCACATTAAACACACATTTTGCTCAAATGGACAGGATAAATTTAAAACTTAAGAAGGCAGCACATCAAAGCATCCTGTTTTAAATTGTACCAGTATCAATCACAGTAACATCTGTTTAAACGGAGCAGAAACTCTAAGAGATGCCTCAATTTGTATTGATTATTTTATTATCTATGAAGAAATAGGCACCTAGGCATATATTGGCTTACAGCTTGGGAAAGGAAGACATGCCAATTTCTCAGGCTGCATTGATTACTTTATAACCTGTGAACAAAAGGAGATGCCGTGGGACTAGAAATTGCCAAACCAGTTTACAGCTTGGAACAGGATTTTTCTTAAAACATTTAAAACTTTACTGTTTGGGAAACGGATGTACACAAACAGATTAAAGACTTTGAGCAAATTCATCCATCATATTGAAGGCCACTCAATCAGGTGTATGCAATAATCACATGTTGCGAAACTCACGTGGAATTTTAAAATAAATATGATGGACAAAGATAAACAACGAAAAGAGAACAACGTCAAGAGGAGAAGACAGGGCGACATCAGGTGAGGAGTCCAGCAACATTCGACCATTTTCATATGATTGTCAGCTAAAGCATT
The DNA here is from genome assembly GCF_900747795.2 of Erpetoichthys calabaricus. Classification (NCBI taxonomy): domain Eukaryota; kingdom Metazoa; phylum Chordata; class Cladistia; order Polypteriformes; family Polypteridae; genus Erpetoichthys; species Erpetoichthys calabaricus. The sequence continues at coordinate 118,789,395 of NC_041399.2, read as the reverse complement.
CAATGAATATCGACTCCTAAATCAATGCTGGCCTGGGAAATTCATCCTTGACTTTTTGTAAGCCTTTTCTAAATCTATATATATAAAAATGGAATGGGTGGGTCGTCGGGTGGGCCTTTTTTTCATTCCGTCGTTTTTTCGACGTTTTGAAAATGTAGAATGATTATTTGATTTTTTTGTTTTTATTTGATCGTGTCTATGTAGCCGCCGTCGTAATAAAGTATCGGTAAAATCGTCATTTATCGTAATTTATTTTTGACGTATAACGTCGCCGTCGTCGAGGTCAGTGATACCAGTGCAAAAAATCTGCTTACGGTTGAAAGACACGCCCTACTCACTGGACAGTTAAAAACACCAATCAAACTAACGATGACATCAAGTATTACCCAATCAAAAGTAGGAAAGGAGGCATCTTCATAAAATGCGTGTGGGATGATTTGCATGAGACGCTGCTTTAAAAAAAAAATTATAAAAAAAATACGGGATAAATCCCGTCCAGTATTGATTCAAAACGGGACGCGCAATTTCATTCTCAAACGCGGCACGATTCCGTATTTTAAAGGACGGGTGGCAACCCTACAGTGCCAGGTAACCACCCATACAATCACATTGTGATTCAGACTAGGAATGCAATGAATGCAATTACCCCGATCTACATACAAGGCGAAAGTCTTGCAACATTCAAAGATGATGGTTTGGGATAATTAGTACTTATTAAGTACAACATTGAACATAAAAGAGCTTATCAAGCCTTGAACCAAAAAAACCAAGATCTCAGAGATCGTAAAAAAAAAAAAGGAGGTAATGTCGTTTTACTCGCTGTAGATTTTACTCAAACATTACCAGTTATTCCACGAGGGAGACCAGCAGATGAACTCAACGCGTGTTTAAAATCCATGCTTCTCCCACGGTCGGTTATATGTCGCATGTTCTCGGGTAGGTACACCAAAAAATGTATACATTTAAGCATGTAATGGGCAAAGAAAAAATGAGGTATACCCGAAGGCACTGCAGTAGTACTCAATGTAACTTTACTTCTTAAATGTTAATGTTTTACTGTTTAATAATTTATACGCTTCTTATATGTTGTTCAAATTCTTTTATCAAAATACCACTGACAGCGCAATGCACGATAACATCGAGTGAATACACCATACGCATCCGCCCACGGCTGCCCTGCTGTGCGCAGATAGGACTTGATTGTACAATAAAATAAAATAAAGATAAAAAGACTAAAACAATCATCACCCATAAAGCGGATAGTAGACGTGACGTACTATATGTGTACCACATTTCAAGTGTATAGGTGCAACGGTTTGCGAGCTACAGGTCATTTAAAATCCTGGACAGACACACAAATTGCCACGGTAGCAAATTACAGAAGAAGATTTTACTGTTTAATAATTTACGAGCTGTATATACCCGGCGTTGCCCGGGGCAGAAGTAACCTAATCGGTCAAACACTTACATATATACCAAAGTAAACCTAATCGGTCAAACAGTTACATATATAAAAAAACCGAACCTAATCGGACAAACAGCTTCATATATACAGAAGCGAACCTAATCGGACAAACAGCTAATCTATATACATAAGCAAACCTAATTGGTCAAACAGTTACATAAATACAAAAGCAAACCTAATCGATCAAACAGCTTCATATATACAGAAGCGAACTTAATTGGTCAAACAGTTATGCATGTGCACAACGATTTTACAAACATTATGCGTGTTAACAATCATGAAAAAGAAAAGATTGAGGAACTGTTCTTCTATATGTGATGAAGCCACTAATAAGACAGATTTTTTTCAGGACCCAGCTGTTTCATAACTAAACTACTGCCACCCCAAAGTAATGCCTAATAGTGGGTTTTGGGGTAGCTGTGGAATAAAAAGGGTGTTTTTTAGTCAGTAAGAATCTGACAGTACCCTTCAGTACGGGCTGAAGGGTGCCTATGTAAGGTTTTACATCCTTCCCGTATGGAAAAAAAAACATACTAAACTTTTTTTTCATCATTACAGATAATCTCAGTCAAATCGAAGTACGCATTCTCAATTTATTTTTATCTAATTTTTACTTTTTCACAAAGCCATCCCATTCCAATTTGTATGAATAAACTTTTGCTACAGAGTTAGCAAAAGTTTATTCATGCACATATTTTAATACGGATAATCTATCTCTAATCAAGGTTCTCATTTTCATTCTAATTTAAAATAATAATAGATACTCATTTTTTTCTTCTGTTTTAGAAAAACCAATCTATGCCACCTACGTCTTCGTCAAGTCAGCTTCATCCAGCTTCATCACATATACAAGAAGAGTTCCTCAATCTTTTCTTTTTAATGATTGTTAACACGCATAATCTTTGTAAAATCATTCTGCACATGCATAACTGTTTGACCAATTAGGTTCGCTTCTGTATATATGAAGCTGTTTCATCGATTAGGTTTGCTTTTGTATTTATGTAACTGTTTGACCAATTAGGTTTGCTTATGTATATAGATTAGCTGTTTGTCCGATTAGGTTCGCTTCTGTATATATGAAGCTGTTTATCCGATTAGGTTCGGTTTTTTTATATATGTAACTGTTTGACCGATTAGGTTTACTTTGGTATATATGTAAGTGTTTGACCGATTAGGTTACTTCTGCCCCAGGCAACGCCGGGTATATACAGCTCGTACTATATATATCCAGACTTTGCTATCCATATTTTGATTAATGATTTTCTCTACTGGTATTATTGTTCTTTAATAAATACTACAGCTTTTAAATTTCTATACTTTGTCTTCATGTCTAGAGTAATCAAAGTAATAAGGTAAATCTTTTAGAGCACCTGGAGTAGTATCTTGCTGTTGTTATTCATGGAGATTCTCATGTTCTAGTATTATCCGTGTATAGACTGCCTAAATTTAACGTGTCTTTCTTTGAGGAATTCTCAGACTTAATGTCAATTTTAATTACGAACTATGACACACTCTTAATAGTCGGCGACTTTAACTTTCGTATCGATAATCAATGCCACCCAAAAGTAAAAGAATTCATGAACATCCTGGACTCTTTTGATTTGAGACAGCTCGTTAATCAGCCTACACATAAAGCAGGTCATACTGTACGTTAGATTTAGTAATTACCAAAGGACTAAAAGTTAATGTAAAGCAGGTCATTGATATTGGTCTAACAGACCATTTTCTTTTACTATTTAATATAGAAAGAATGTTGTTAAAAAACGCTTCTTTGATTCATCAGCAGCTTTAAAACTTACAAACATTCTAAGCCAGGGGTGTCAAACTCAATCACAGAAGGGGCCGAAATCTAAAACCCAGCCTAAGTCGCGGGCCGAATTGTTTACTGAACAGTCATAAACTGACAATGTTAACCAGAAATATGAATTTCAAATGAGTACAACAATCTTTTTCCTTAACAGGGCTGTCAAACCAACTCACATGATATCAAGCAAAACAGTAATATTGCCACGTACATAAAATGCTCATTGTTTTGTTTTCTGGCTAGATGTCTGACGCCGTTTTCCCCGGGTCAATGAGTCAATGTCTGGTTTGATTTCTTGTGCTGTAGCAACCCGCAAAACAGCGTGGAGGTGGTCATCGGTGATGCGTGACATGTGCTTGTTTTTGTTCAGATTCATTGTTGAAAACATCTGTTCACAAAGATAGGTGCTCCCGAGCACGGACAGAACATGGGCAGCATGAAGTCTGGGCAGTAGAGGGTAGAAGTCCTCAATTGCAACATCCTGAAACTTTGATTTCAGGCCACTGTCAGTCTGAAGCTCAATTATCTCCATCTGAAGGTGATGGGGCACATTGTTGACATCAACTGTAAAAGGATTGGCAAAGATGTCAAAGCCTGAGTGCTGTGTTCTGAAGTCAGAGAAGTGCCGCTCAAATTCAGTTATTAACCGGCTAACTTTGGTAGCCAGCCGACTACAAGGAAAAGCACCAGAAACAGTGGCTGAGATACTCTGACAAACAGGAAAGTGGGCAAGATTGTCCTGTTCCAGTTGGGACTTCCATAGTTGAAGTTTACTCTGGAATTCTGTGATCATGTCAGACATCTTCGTGATGACTTGTTTGCGTCCCTGCAGCTTCTGATTCAGTTGGGCGAGATGCTTGCATATGTCACACATCATAGCAAAATCACATAGCCAGGCGGGATCTGACAGTTCAGGCAAGGGCTTTCCTTTACTTTCCATGAAAAGAGCGATTTGTTCTCTGAGCTCAAAAAATCTTTTGAGGACTGCGCTCCTGCTCAACCATCTTACTTCTGTGTGGTATGGCACGTCTCCATGCTCTGCCCCCATCTCCTGTAAAAACTGCTGGAACTGGCGATGATTCAGGCCACATGCCCATATAAAGTTAACTGTTTTAATGACTGTGGTGATTATGTCATTCATTTCCAGAACTTTTTCACAAATAGCCTCTTGGTGAATAATACAATGATAAGTAATCAGAGGTGTGTGGCAGTGACTTTTTTGCATTCTTTCCTTCATTAGTCCAACCAAGCCTTTCTTTTCTCCACACATTGCAGGTGTGTCATCAGTAGTCAGCCCCACCAACTTTTCCCAGGGTACACTTTATAATTATTTATGGATTTCTCCACAGCCTCAAATATATCTCTACCAGTCGTCATCCCATGCATGACAGCTACATCCAAAAGTTCCTCAGTGACAGAGAGGTCGGTCTTTGTGGCACGTATAAAGATGGACAGCTGCGCTATATCAGTGTTGTCTGTGCTTTCATCGACAGCAAGTAAAAAAGCGAGATAACTGCATGCCTGTTTGGCCAGCTGTGTTGATAGATTTCCTGAGAGTTCCCAAACTCTGTCTGCAATGGTGTTTCTTGACAAACTGACATATTGAAAACTCTGTATCTGGTCTGGGAATACCTGCTCACACACTTTTAGCATGCATTGCTTCAAAAAGGCACCCTCTGAAAAACACCTTGAAGTACGGGCACTTTCTTCAGCCACTATAGAGCTTGCTTTCACTGCAGCATCATTTTTCGCTGTAGCCTTTGTAAACATTTGCTGCTGCGATTGCAGTTTGCCTTTTAGTTCTTGCACAATTTTATGCTTTTCTTCCAAGGTATATTTGCCATACTTAACACCATGTTTGGTGTCAAAATGACGATGTACATGTACTCTTTCATCACCGACACTGCCTCATAACACAATATACACACTGGTTTGCCTTCTCTAAGCACAAACATGTATTCACTTTCCCATTTGCCATTAAATTGTCTACCTTCAGTGTCATCTTTTTTTGGACATTTTGGGATCAATATCACCACTAATAAGATGTAGTTTATTGGCAATCTGCGCTAGAAGGGAAAAGTAGAAAACTGCACTGGGATAGCTTGATTTAGCAGATGGAATGAAGAAGGCAGAGTAATAAAGGTTCACACAACGCCTGTTAATGCCAGGCAGGGTAATACAGATGGCAGATTCTGCTGTTAACGCCTGGCAGAGTAAAAAAAGATTCACACAACGCCCGTGAATGCCTGGCAGGGTACAGACAGTGGCGTAGCTCGAGTTCGTGCCACTCTGGGTGGGGCTTCAATTTGCCGCCCTCCAACGTACTGTATCTGAATATGTTAACCTATTTAAATAGAAAATTAAAATGACGTATAGAGGAAAACTAAGATACATTTATATATAGAGAAACAGCAATATTTTTTTCACATATAATTATTTATAAGCATCAACTAGACAAGAATATAGTACAGACACACTGATGAGCCGTGTTCTGATTATTAGTTTAATGTAATTACGCTGTGAAAACCAGAACCGGTGTGGTGTACAAGTGATAGGTGGGGATGCGCAAGAACGCATTCGGATTGTTAACGAAACAAAATTATACATTGTGAATTAGTTGTTTATCTTCCTAGAAATTATTATCGGTGTAATGTTTCTGTTTATTTTTGTTATTGCCACATAAATATCAACTGCCGTGTCTGATGCCGTCACAGAAGGACCGTCTGAAAATGATTTTTGAAGCATTTGTGGATGAAAATCAGAGAATTTGACTTTTTTTCATTCATGAGTGATATTTTTCCGAACCCTGCTGCTTACACGTGAAGTGTTCTGAGCCTTTTGGCCAATAATGCCGCCCTCAAAAATGTGCCGCCCGGGGCGGACCACCCTCTCCGCCCGCCCCTAGCCACGCCACTGGGTACAGTTGGAAGATTCTGCTACTAATAATCAATGCCTGCAGTGTAGGTTCAGCAACTGGCAGCTTCTGCTGCTAATCTTATGTCTGCAGTGTATGATGATTTAATGCCTGCAGTATGATCAGCAATGGAGATCAACAGACAGTGGCAGCTTTTGCTCACAGATCGGCGCTACAAATGCACAAACAACTGGCAGCTTCTGCTGCTAATTTAATGCCTGCAGTGTGTGTGTGCTGTGAGACAAATGGCAGCTTCTGCTCAGACCTGGAGTAGCTCGCCTCCTACCACGCTCACAGGCCAGCCTCCTACCACGCTTATAGGCCCTCCTCCTACCTGACTTAAGCTGTGGGAGATGCTGGCGCGCATACGTGCCGACGTCTCCATGGAAACAATACTGCACTGCACTTCTGGCATTGTTGAAGCCACACAGCGTTTGCCGGAATAGCGATGCACCCTCTTGTGGCGAAAATAGAAACAGCATGATTTTTTTTTGCCCACATTGCAGCATGATTCCTGCGGGCCACAATGCAAGGTCAGGCGGGCCGGATTTGGCCCACGGGCCTTGTGTTTGACACATGTGTTCTAAGCAATCAGTCCGTTTATAGTGCTAACTACAATAGCGAGGATAATGTAAATAGTAAGGTGGAAAAATGTAATACTAAGGTGAGAGCTTCTGTTGACATAGTTGCACCTGAAAAGACAGTTAAAAAATCTTCTAGCATTGTTATACCATGGAAGACCCAAACAGTGTCTGATTTAAAGAGAACATGAAGTAGAGCTGAGTGTAAATGGAGGAAAACTAAACTAACTATCCACTATGAAATATTGAAGGTTAAAATAACAGAATACAATAACACAGTCCGTCTTGAGAGGCGCTGCTTTTTCTCTAAGATTATAAATAACAATACTAGTAATCCCAGAGTCTTATTCTCTATGATTGATCGTCTGGTAAACCCAGGTAACGCAAAGGAATGCCTCCAAAATACTTCCAGTAAAACCTGTGAGGCTATTGCTGTATTTTTCAATCAAAAAATTAATGATATTAGTAATAACATAGTATATCTCCTCAACACTGCGGATCCTCCTATGCCCCAGTATTCCGTTATAAGCAAATTAAATTTTTTCACCAGGATAGATTTACCTGATTTACATAAAATAATTTCTCAACTGAAACCCTCCACCTGCGTCCTTGACCCAATACCAACAAGTTTTTTCAAAGAAGTATCGGGTGTGCTAATTGATAATATTCTTGACATAGTAAATTCGTCATTAGATACGGGGGTCTTCCCAGACTGTCTTAAGACTGCTGTAGTTAAACCCCTATTCAAGAAAAATAATCTTGACCCCTCTGCTTTTGAAAATTTTAGACCCATTTCTAACCTGCCTTTCTTAAGTAAAATTCTAGAGAAGGCAGTCATTATGCAGCTAAATGACCACCTCAATAAACATGCTATTCTTGATAAATTTCAGTCAGGTTTTAGGTTTCAGTCAGCACAGAAACTGCACTCGTTAAAGTAGTAAATGACTTGTGGGTAAATGCAGACAGAGGCCATTTATCTGTTCTCATCCTCTTAGATCTGAGTGCCGCATTTGACACCATTGATCACAACATTCTTAGAAATTGCCTTAGTCAATGGGTGGGCCTCTCTGGCAGTATCTTAAATGGGTTTGAATCCTACCTGGCAGGGAGAAAATTCTTCGTTAGTTGTGGTAATTACAACACAGAGACACATGATATTCTACAGTATATGGTGTTCCACAAGGCTCTATCCTGGGTCCGCTGCTTTTCTCAATCTACATGCTTCCATTAGGTCCGATTATCTCGGGGCACAACGTGAGCTACTACTACAGCTATGCTGATGACACACAGCTGTATTTATCAATAGCACCTGATGACCCTGATTCCCTTGATTCACTAACACAATGTCTTACTTGTATTTCTGAATGGATGAATAGTAATTTTCTCAAGTAAAATAAAAAGAAAACTGAAATTTTAGTGATTGGCAATAATGGATACAATGAGGTTATTAGAAATAAACTCGATGCGTTAGGATTAAAAGTCAAAACGGAGGTAAAAAACTTAGGGGTAACTGTTGACTGTAGCCTGAATTTTAAATTCCATATTAATCAGATCACTAGGACAGCATTTTTTCACTTAAGAAACATAGCAAAGTTAGACCTCTTATATCATTGAAAGATGTTGAGAAATTAGTTTACGCTTTTGTTTTCAGTTGACTAGATTACAGTAACACACTCCTCTCAGGTCTACCCAAAAAAGACATAAATCGTTCGCAACTAGTGCAGAATGCAGCTGCTAGAATCTTAACTAGGAAAAGAAAATTCGAGCACATTTCTCCAGTTTTGATGTCACTACACTGGTTACCTATGTCATTCAGAATTGACTTTAAAATACTGCCTATGGTTTATAAAGCCTTAAATAATCGCGCTCCATCTTATATATCGGAATGTCTGACACCCTATATTCTAAATCGTAACCTTAGATCCTCAATAGAGCGTCTGCTTAGAATTCCATGAGCAAAACTTAAAAGAAGTGGGGAGCCAGCCTTCTGCTGTTATGCACCTAAAATCTGTAATAGCTTACCAATAGGAATTCACCAGGCTAATACAGTGGAGCACTTTAAAAAACTGTTGAAAACACATTACTTTAATATGGCTTTCTCATAACTTCACTTTAATTTAATCCTGATACTCTGTATATTCAATTCATTATAATAACTATTCATGGTGGCTCTAAAATCCGTACTAACCCCTACTCTCTCTTCTGCATGACCATCATCATCAAGTCCTTCCAGTGGGAACCCTAAATACAAAGAGGACTGTTCATTTATGTTAGGTAGAATGCCTAGAGGGGGCTTGGTGGTCTCATGGTCTGGAACCCCTACAGATTTTATTTTTTTCTCTCCAGCCGTCTGGAGTTTTTTTTGTTTTTTCTGTCCCCCCTGGCCATTGGACCTTACTCTTACTCTATGTTAATATAGTGTTGTCTTATTTTAATTCTTACTTTGTCTTTTATTTTTCTTTTCTTCATCATGTAAAGCACTTTGAGCTACATTATATGTATGAAAATGTGCTATACAGTAATCCCTCACCTATCGCGGGGGTTACGTTCCAGAGCCCCCCGCGATAGGTGAAAATCCGCGAAGTAGCGACCTATATTTATTTTATTATTTATACATATTTTAAGGCTTTATAAACCCTTCCCACACTCTTATAAACCTTTCTCACTCTCTTGTTAACCTTTCCCACGCTCTTATAAACACTTCCTATGCTCTTAAACACTTTCTACATTCTTAAACACCTCAGACCAACACTGCACACTGCACGCAGTGATCAGACGTCAATGTGTCTGCACCCGCTTTGTGAAGGGGGGCAGCTGAACTCAAGCTGAGCAGAAATGGACTTTGTGCTGCTTCTGCCAAAATGCCTGCTTGTCACTCTGCGCATTCGGAAGGATGAGGAGGAGTGTGTGTGTGTGTGTGTGTGGGTGTGTGAGAGCTGAACGCACCTTCGCTCAAACCCCCCCTCCCCGGAAGCGCAGTACGCTCCTGCCACTTCGCATTGTCAAGGGGGTGGGGAGCTGAATGAACGCTAAGGAGAAGTGGACTTTGTGCTGGCTTTGTGCTGCTTGTCACTCAGCGTGTCAATAATTTAAAAGCCTGTACATCACCAATTTTCCTGTCTCACTGTCTTGTCTTGCGTGAAGTTAAAATGTTTTATAATAGTGAGATGTTACTCATATCCTTAGCCCGACATCCACATATCATATGTGTTAACAAAGTGTGTTTTATAAGTTTACATGTGTTTAAAGCATGTGGGATGGGTATTTTAAGGCTTAAACTATAAAAATGTTTATTTATATGGTCTTTCTATATCGCGGATTTTCTCCTGTTGCTGATGGGTCTGGAACATAACTTCCGCGATAGGCGGGCAATCACTTGTATTTAAAAACCCGCGAAAAGTGAACCGCGAAGTAGCGAGGGATTACTGTATAAATAAATGTTGTTGTAGTAAGTGCCATATGATCCAAGCTGCAAGGTTTATCGGCTGAGGATGCAGAGCTCTGTTCAATAATGAACAGTGCATTAAAGTAAGACATACATTGGTTGATAAATGGCTTATAGCCAAGGATGTTGAGCCTTTGTATGCTTGAATTTATTATTATCTTTGGTGGCCATTTTTGGTCAAAAAACATTTGTTATACAGTACTGAGATTTACATTTTGTTAAAATGAGATTTGTTTAACATGAGGTTCTATGAATGTTTGTCCAGGCCCACAAAAAGTATTTGTTATTCTGAAAATTTTATATTAGCTATAACAGGATTTTACCTGTATTTCATTTTAAGAAATTATACTGTTTATTCTGATACTGAAAACAAGATTTAGGACTTTTATTTAGACACTTAACATTTAACTACACACTACATAATGTTGTTAACTGCAATGATTACATAATAGCATAGGATACAGACCCAGAAAAAACAGCATGTGTGATGGTTTTATTGAAAGTACATTTGCATTTTTTCTGAAATATTATGTGAATTGCTAATATTTCAAACAACAAACATAAAATGTAAGCACTTATAACACCATTACTTTTAAAGATCATATTGCTTCAGTGAATTTCCTTGTTTATATCTTAGGATGGACACTGTACTGTAAAGTGGTAATACTCTAATTAGGAATCCCTTTTCAAATTAAAAAATACTTTTTGTGCATCTGTTACCAATATAAAAGACAGAAACCCAGGTCAATGATTTAAAAAACAGAATTACAGAAAATCTTTAATGAATATAATGGTTTACTACAAAATCAAATGTACGTCTAATTCTGAAGTAAATTTTGTACTTACTGCCTAAGTGTCTGGTTGAGTGTTACAGCATCAAAAGGGTCAGATGGCATGCCAGAGCAATTATCTTCCATAAGTACACAGTATAGCTCATGTATATCTCATGTATATATTGATCACAGGGACATTCATTTTTTGGAATTTTTTTTTTCCTCTTCAGAAATCTCAATCTCTTCTGGATCAACAATCCAATAGAGGGGACATTTTGGAAAATTTTAGCTCTCCAGTGTTCATTTTGTAAGCAGCAGGAAGGGGGCATGTATTTCTTCAGCAAAGGCCAAGCTGTGGAAATGAGTTTCCCCACTGTTGGAAGGGATGAAGGGGCACAATAGATATGAAAGCATTATGGACGACTGCCTGAGAGGCTTATTAAAGAAACTGCACCTAATTTAAAGGAGTGAAGGAATAGTCATGACAGGTAAAGGATTTTTTTAATCTTTTTTTTTTTTTATAGAACTTATGGTATGTCATTTAAATGGTTTTAATCACTAATATGACAGAAGTAAAAGATGAGTTCATCAACAAAGTCTTTGCTGTGGACATTTGTTTTCCTTTTTTTTACTCCTAGGAACAACTACCAGCACAAATGTTTAAGAGAAAGTGATCACTTAAAGTGTGAAAGTGTAATACTGTACTACATTTATTTTAATGATTTGTCTTTTAAATGTCTTTGTACATACGGTGTTGAGGAATAATTATTATTACTATTGCATATTTTCCTAAATTTATTTTCCATTTTTCCTTGCAGATCAGCTCCCATTGAAGAATTTATTGGTAATAGAACAATAGTGTGCATGCCAAAATGACTGAAAACACAACTAACAAGTGGCCTTTTTTGATGCCATTTTAATAAAATTTACTGTCCACAATCAATCAAAGAGCACCCTGGTAAAATGACAATAACTTGGAATACACCTGCAACCTTAGAATGCAGACTTCATGACATCGTTGTGCTTAGAAATAGTGGGCAAGCAGCTGCTTGTTTACTGACAGACAGGATGGCATTTTGCATGGAGCATGCGTTAAACCAAAAAAGAAGTGGAATTCCATGGTAATCACACCTTTGTGCGCTTACACAAATCAGAAGAGACACTGAAATCCATGGAACACAGAAATCTTCATAACACCCCTGTCTGTGACTATCACATACTGTTACAAACATGGATAAAAAAAAACAGTGGTGGAAGTGGGTTTCATGTGAGTAGTACATGTTTGTAAATCAAAGTGTGGGTCTGTGCCCCTGTTTAGGTATTGTGCCAGTCGTACGTGTATCTTAAATTGGTGAGGTTTTGTAGACAATGAGGATTGTATCCAATTCAATTACCCCTGTCCTCCTGGCAAAAATGTCAATTAAACCTCAAAATCATTGATGTTTCACGATCATGTCTTGCACAAAAATCAATACTAGACCACATCCTTCTCTACAGTGCATTGGAAGTTCCTATTTCTATTCTATTAAAAAAAAAGTTATTGTTCTTTATGAACACTATATTATTTAGCAGTATAACAATCAATGGACTGAGTACTCATCATAGTTCATCTGTACATGATGAGCCAGTTATTCTTTCTATACCTTCAGACTGGAATTAAAAACTTTATTCTTGTCACATTTCATATTCTGGTTATACAATGAATCAGTTTCTTTACAAGATGTTACTTATTTATATAATTTGAACAAATTACTTTGTTTTAATTAATATTAATAGCTAGATGGGGAACTTATTTCAGTTTCTTTTCTCATTTTATAGGGAAATATTAATATTGATTTTATGCTAGTATTGGTTATCTATATTAATAGTTATTTTTAATGACTATTGGACATTACTGTATTGGGTATACTTTCAAAAATGTTACATTTAAAAAAATTGAACAACAGTCACAAATCATTTACCACTAATACACATCAAGCGATGCCATTTTAACATCACTTGAATTGAAATCTGGTATGTATAGAAGCTATTGAGCTTCTGTGCTCCGTTTTTTAACACAATTGTAAGGTACAATTAACAATTACTAAATTATTTAATTTAGTTTACAGTCACATGTAATTGCATTCTATTCTTCTTCTTCTTTCGTCTGCTCCTGTTAGGGGTCGCCACAGCGGATCATATTATGACAGTAATTATTGAATAGGATTTATTGCTAAAAAAATATTTAAGCAAACTGACTTTTGAACAAAGAAAAAAAAATACAAAAAATAACATGAAATTCTCCAACTTTCATATCTTTTTACTGAGTCGTCAAATGCACCTGACTATTACATCATGTGTTCTATGTTGTTTTATTTTGGTTTTGTCAAGTACTACAACTGTAACATCTTTCTTGTACTTTTTTTTTGTTTCTTTTTTTTGGATGTTTATGCTAGTTTTTTGGCTCCTTTCTTAAAATATTCTATTTTTCCTTATATTTGTAGGGCTGTTAGAGCACTCACCACTGTTAACACTTCAACATATAAAGATGCTGTGACTTTTTTACTTTCTCCATATTTCATATATGAAGGAAGTACCTTTTCATAATAAAACTGACCTTCAGAAGAAAAAAAAAATCCTGATACAGTAATCCCTCGCTATATCGCGCTTCGCCTTTCGCGCTTCACTCCATCGCGGATTTTATATGTAAGCATATTTAAATATATATCGCGGATTTTTTGCTGGTTCGCGGATTTCTGCGGACAATGGGTCTTTTAATTTCTGGTACATGCTTCCTCAGTTGGTTTGCCCAGTTGATTTCATACATGGGATGCTATTGGCAGATGGCTGAGAAGCTACCCGGCTTACCCGGCTTACCCAGAACCGGTTTGACCCTCTAAGCGTCCCCAGTTCGCCTTCAGCTCCTGGTGATGTAATTGTGGTAGGTGATTCTATTGTTAGGAACCTCAATATCACTTGCCCTAATAGAAAATCTTTTGTTTCTTGTTTTCCCGGTGCTCGTGTCCGAGATGTGACGAGACGTGCGCCGGCGATCTACAAGAACAGGGCAGTTGGAGCCATTGTTATACATGCTGGCGTAAACGACATAAGGCACCGACAGTCGGAGATCCTCAAGGCAGACTTCACTGCATTAATTAAAGACACAAAGGAGAGGACCCCATCGGCAAAGATATTCATCTCGGGTCCACTCCCTCTCGTCAGACGATCAAACGAGTATTACAGTCGTCTGCTTGGTTTAAACAACTGGCTGCAGGGCTTCTGCAAGAATCAAGACATCGGGTTCATTAACAACTGGGATCTCTTTTGGGAAAGACCGCGTTTCTTCAAGCGAGATGGCCTGCATCCGAACAGCTTTGGCGCCCGGGTCCTCTCCGAAAACATAGCGAAGGTAATTCGTTTATCTTGACTATCTATCTCTGCTTTTAACCCCTTCCGAAATGCCACTCCTGTGTTTGGTCATGATAATTGTTTAAAAAAATCTTCCATAAAAGTGCGCAACATAAATACTGTAATAACCAATCTTAATGCACATAGAAAATCTAGGCAATACGGCATAAACGCCAATAATTTAATTAAAGTTACTACTTTAGATGAACAATGTATTAAAACTGTAAAAACAGATCATAGATTAAATAAAAAATACACGCAGAGCGGCGCTAATAAAAATAACTTAATTCCTGTTCCCTATATCAATAACGCACATAGTATTCATCTCTGCTCCTCCGAAACATTGAATATGGCACTATTAAATATTAGAGCTTTAACTAACAAGACGTTTTTTATCAACGACATTATTAGTGAAAAAAAAATAGATTTTATTGCACTAAGTGAAACGTGGCTTAGCTCAGATGGCGCAGCTGTTTTAATCGAATCTGCGCCTCCGGATTACAGTTTTACTCGTGCTGATCGCCAAGGAAAGAGAGGTGGAGGGCTAGCAAACATTTACTCTAGCAGGTTAAAATGTAAAAATATCAGTTTTGGTAAGTTCAAGTCTTTTGAGTATCTCGCCATTGTTATTCAGGGAGATTCTCACGTTCTAGTATTATCCGTGTATAGACCTCCTAAATTCAACGCGTCTTTCTTTGAGGAATTCTCTGACTTGATGTCAATCTTAATTACGAACTATGACGCACTCTTAATAGTCGGCGACTTTAATTTTCATGTAGATAATCAATGTGACCAAAAAGTAAAAGAATTTATGAACCTCCTGGACTCTTTTGATTTGAGACAGCTCGTTAATCAGCCTACACATAAAGCAGGTCATACGTTAGACTTAGTAATTACTAAAGGACTAAAAGTTGATATAAAGCAGGTCATTGATACGGGTCTTTCAGACCATTTTCTTCTACTTTTTAATATAGAAATAATGATAGAAAACACTCATGAGAAGCATATTGTTAAAAAACGCTTCTTTGACTCATCAGCAACTTTAAAACTTACAAACATTCTAACCAATCAGTCCGTTTATAGTGCCAACTATAATAGCGAGGAGAATGTAAATAGTAAGGTGGAAAGATTTAATACCAAAGTGAGAGCTGCTGTTGACATAGTTGCACCTGAAAAGACAGTTAAAAAATCTTCTAGCATTGTTATACCTTGGAAGACCCAAAGAGTGTCTGATTTAAAGAGAACATGCCGTAGAGCTGAGCGTAAATGGAGGAAGACTAAACTAACTATTGACTATGAGATATTAAAAGTTAAAATAACAGAATACAATAACACAGACCGTCTTGAGAGGCGCTGCTATTTCTCTAAGATTATAAATAACAATGCTAGTAATCCCAGAGTGTTATTTTCGACAATTGATCATCTGTTAAACCCAGGTAACTCAAAGGAATGCCTTCTAAGTACTTCCAGTAAAACCTGTGAGGCTATCGCTGTATTTTTCAATCAAAAAATTAATGATATTAGAAATAACATAGTATATCTCCCCAACACTAAGGATCCCCCGAAACCCCAGTACTCCATAATAAATAAATTAGAGTCTTTCACTAGGATAGATTTACCTGATTTACATAAAATAATTTCTCAAATGAAACCATCCACCTGTGCCCTTGACCCAATACCAACAAATTTTTTCAAAGAAGTATCGGGTGTGCTTATTGATAATGTTCTTGACATAGTAAATTCGTCATTAGATACGGGGGTCTTCCCAGACTGTCTTAAGACTGCGGTAGTTAAACCCCTACTTAAGAAAAATAATCTCGACCCCTCTTCTCTTGAAAATTATAGACCCATCTCTAACCTGCCTTTCTTAAGTAAAATTCTAGAGAAGGCAGTCATTATGCAGTTAAATGAGCACCTCAATAAACATGCTATTCTTGATAAATTTCAGTCAGGTTTTAGAACAAATCACAGCACAGAAACTGCACTCGTTAAAGTAGTAAATGACTTGCGGGTAAATGCAGACAGAGGCCATTTATCTGTTCTCATCCTCTTAGATTTGAGTGCCGCATTTGACACTATTGATCATAATATTCTTAAGAATCGCCTTAGTCAATGGGTGGGCCTCTCTGGCAGTGTCTTAAACTGGTTTGAATCCTACCTGGCAGGGAGAAAATTCTTTGTTAGTTGTGGTAATTATAACTCAAAGACACATGATATTCTATATGGTGTTCCACAAGGCTCTATCCTGGGTCCGCTGCTCTTCTCAATCTACATGCTTCCATTAGGTCAGATTATCTCGGGACATAACGTGAGCTACCACAGCTATGCTGATGACACACAGCTGTATTTATCAATAGCACCTGATGACCCCAAATCTCTTGATTCGCTAACACAATGTCTAACCTGTATCTCAGAATGGATGAATAGTAACTTTCTCAAATTAAATAAAGAAAAAACCGAAATCTTAGTGATTGGCAATAATGGATACAATGAGGCTATTAGAAATAAACTGGATGCATTAGGATTAAAAGTCAAATCGGAGGTAAAAAGCTTAGGGGTAACCGTTGATTGTAATCTGAATTTTAAATCGCATATTAATAAAATCACTAGGACAGCATTTTTTCACCTAAGGAACATAGCAAAAGTTAGACCTCTTATATCATCGAAAGATGCAGAGAAATTAGTTCATGCGTTTGTCTTTAGTCGGCTAGATTACTGTAATGCACTCCTCTCAGGACTACCCAAAAAAGACATCAATCGTTTGCAGTTAGTGCAGAATGCAGCTGCTAGAATCCTTACCAGGAAAAGAAAATCCGAACACATTTCTCCAGTTTTGATGTCACTACACTGGTTACCTGTGTCATTCAGAATTGACTTTAAAATTCTGCTTATGGTTTATAAAGCTTTAAATAATCTCGCCCCGTCTTATATATCGGAATGTCTGACACCTTATATTCCAAATCGCAACCTCAGATCCTCAACTGAGTGTCTCCTTAGAATTCCAAGAGCAAAACTTAAAAGAAGTGGTGAGGCGGCCTTCTGCTGTTATGCACCTAAAATCTGGAATAGCCTGCCAGTAGGAATTCGCCAGGCTAATACAGTGGAGCACTTTAAAAAACTACTGAAAACACATTACTTTAACATGGCCTTCTCATAACTTCACTGTAATTTAATCCTGACACTCTGTATATCCAATTCATTATAATAACTATTCATTCAAAATTTGTACTAACCCCTACTCTCTCTTCTGTTTTCTTTTCCGGTGTCCTATTGGTGGTGGCTTGTGCCACCACCATCTACCCAAAGCACCATGATGTTCCAACAATGATGGATGGATTAAAAGCCAGAAGTCTGTATAACCATCAGCATCAAGTGACTCCGTGAGAACCCTAACTACAAAGAGGACTATTTCATTTATGTTAGGTAGAATGCCCAAAGGGGACTGGGCGGTCTCGTGGCCTGGAATCCCTACAGATTTTATTTTTTTCTCCAGCCTTCTGGAGTTTTTTTTTGTTTTTTCTGTCCACCCTGGCCATCGGACCTTACTCCTTTCTATGTTAACTAATGTTGTCTTATTTTAATTTCTTATTTGTCTTTTATTCTTCTTTTCTTCATTATGTAAAGCACTTTGAGCTACTTTTTGTATGAAAATGTGCTATATAAATAAATGTTGTTGTTGTTGTTGTTGTTGTTGTTACTTTTCTGTCTCTCTTGCGCTGACTTTCTCTGATCCTGACGTAGGGGGATTGAGCAGGGGGGCTGTTCGCACACCTAGACGATAAGGACACTCGTCTAAAAATGCTGAAAGATTATCTTCACGTTGCTATCTTTTGTGCAGCTGCTTCCTGAAACGACATGCTGCACAGTGCTTCTCATACTTAAAAGCTCGAAGGGCACGTATTGATTTTTGATTGAAAAACAAACTCTGTCTCTCTGTCTCTCTCTCTCTCTCTCTCTCCCTGCTCCTGACGGAGGGGGTGTGAGCTGCCGCCTTCAACAGCTTTGTGCCGCGGTGCTTCGCATACTTAAAAGCAAACAGCCCTATTGATTTGTTTGCTTTCCTCTGTCTTTCTGACAGACTCTGCTCCTGACGCGCACTCCTTTGAAGAGGAAAATATGTTTGCATTCTTTTAATTGTGAGACGGAACTGTCATCTCTGTCTTGTCATGGAGCACAGTTTAAACTTTTGAAAAAGAGACAAATGTTTGTTTGCAGTGTTTGAATAACGTTCCTGTCTCTCTACAACCTCCTGTGTTTCTGCGCAAATCTGTGACCCAAGCATGACAATATAAAAATAACCATATAAACATATGGTTTCTACTTCGCGGATTTTCTTATTTCACGGGTGGCTCTGGAACGCAACCCCCGCGATGGAGGAGGGATTACTGTATACCTAAAAAATGTATTTTTTGTGTTTTTGTAAATGCATTTACTTGCACACATGTGTTTGTGGACACTGAAGTTTAAACAAAAATAGACAAATTCTAATGAAATTTTGTGGACAATTTACACTTGCTAGTTTTAGGAACTGGTTAGGTTTCAACTGAATTCCAACTGTTGACCTTCAAGCTTTTAAAGTGTAAAGGTTATTAAAGATGATACAAACAACTGTTGTTCAGAAGTGTAGAACTTTTAGCATATGTATTTAAGACAAAGCTTGAGCATTATGCTTTTGAAGTTCAACATTTTTAAACACGATGGTCACAGCAGCTAACTGCAAAGAAACACTGATTACATTTTATATGTTTATTAAATTACTATCATTTTTGTTTGTGGTAGGTACTTACTTTAATTAAAGAAAGATTTTTTACTTTGAGCTTTGAACTTGAAACCTTCATTTTCTGACTTTGGCATGCTAGTCCCTAGACCAGCCCACCTCTGTGGCAGAAGGGACAGGTTTCTTCTCCTTCCTCTATAATTTCTAACATCTGAAATGAAACAAACCACGAGTAAAGCAATTAAACAAAAATAAAAATATTAAAGGTGAACTGACTAATTGTTTAAATTTTAGACCAAAAAATAAAAGCCCAAATATTTCATTTTTTTATTTACAAAAATAAAGTATTTTTTAATATATTCACTTATAAAGAAGACTAAAAAGTAAAAAGTAAACTTCTCTGGTATTGCATCTGTAGTCTTTATATACTGTATGTTGTAAGTATGGAGAAAGTCATGTTTTGGCCACATTAGGGTTTTTTTTTTATAATGCTTATTTAATCAAACATATGTTTTATAGACTAAACTATATCAAAGTATGTTAACATTATTAAATCAAAAACACATGATAGGTGTCCTCATTGCTTGCAGCATTGTAATGCACTAACTTCTTTCTTTAAGTAAGAAGAGACTTTTAGAAAGGTAAGTTTACTTGTGATTAAAGTTATCATAGCATTCCCTTCCTCCAAGAGAGATGCAACAGATATAAGAACAACTCTGAAGAAGATACTCTGCTTAAATTATGGAAATTTCTAGTGATTGTGTGTATTTTTTTTCTAAAATTTATATATAATATGGGGCTGTGCCCCCTACTTGCTTCACTTGCCCACCCCATTTAGACTGTTGAAAACTGGAGCTGCAGATTTTCCGAATTGAATGGACAGAGACTGTTAAAACATGTAAAAAAAAACTCTCTTTAAAGCCTGCTCGGATTTCTATACTAAAATAATAGTTAACAACAGTAACAATCCTCATGTATGCTTAGAACAGTGGCTAATCTATCAAATGGAAAATCAGAACTGCAGTGCAAAATACCAACAGAAGTTAGCAGTACAGACTTTATGAGAAAATCCAAAATGTAAGATCCTGGAATTCAGCATCACATTGCAAACTTTGACAAACTCTGCCTCGCCTTGCATACACTACTTTAGAAATTTTAATCTTGTAACAGATCGTGACATTTTAACTTTAGTTTCTAAAATGAAGCCTACTACTTTTTCCTTAGATCCAGTGCCAATAAAACTAATAAAAAGCCCAATGGAACTCATTCTCATCCTTATCAATAGCTCATTACTGAATGGTGCGTTTCCTGATGCACTAAAAGTGTCAATTATCAAACCATTACTTAAAAAGTCAAACCAAGACCCACATACACTTAATAATTATAGACCTGTTTCAAATTTGACCCTTTTTCTCTAAAATACATGCAAAAAAATAGTTGCCAATCAGCTTCCATCTGTCCTTGCCCATCACAATTTATTTGAGAATTTCCTGTCTGACTTCCGCACTGTACAGGAAAAACACTAACACGTCTTGTAAATTACATTCTGGTCTGTAATTTTGTCGTTTTATGTTCAGCATTTGACACCATTGACCATTCTATTTTACTTCACAGGCTGGAAAATTACATTGGCTCACAGGTATTGTCCTTGCCTGGTTTAGTTCTTATTTATCAAATCAGTTTCATTACATATAGAAATGTGCTGAATGTACTCCTTCATTATATACAGAAGTTATATGTGGTGTCCTGCAGTGATCAGTACTGGGATCTTTACTATTTTCATTTTACATATTTCCATTGGGAACTATTATTCGAAAACATAACATTAACTTTTACTTATATGACACCCAGTTATACACTTCTTTTAGACCAAATCACATTTCTCTGATGTTTTACTTAATTAGATGTGTTAGTGAGTTAAGGGAGTTGATGGATGAGAACCACTTGTCTTTGAACACAAATAAAACTATTAGTTATTGGGGGGAATGATGCTGATCACAAAAATATTTTGTCATTATTTAACTCAGTTGGAATCACCAATTGTTTTAATGAATCAGCCTGTAATCTAGGCATTATCTTTAATACTAGCATGTCAATTAAAGCATACATTACAAAACTATCCAAACATGCTTTATCCAATATAAAAAAACTGGAAAATTAAGGCACTTTTTAAATATGCATGATACTGAGAAATTAGTTCATGCATTTATTTCTAGTAGGATTGACTGCTTCAATGTGGTATTCACTAGTTCTTCAAATTATTCTTTATACTTCTATCATTCATTATAATTCAAAATGCTACTTCAAGATTTATTCCAAGAATCCAAAAATATGAACACATAACTCCATTTCATATGTCCTTACACTGGCTGCTAGTTAAGTTTAGGGCAATTTTCAAAATCCTCCTTTTAATACATAAAGCCTTAAATGCCCAAAGCCCTGCTTACATATCTGAACTTACCATTACTTACAAATTGGATCACTTGATCATTACAACTTTAAACAAAAAAGTCCTTGGTGTAAAGACAACTTACATGAAAAAAATGAGAAGCACTTACTGATTTACAGATATCTTCAGATCAATTACAGATATCTTCAATTCGATTATAGATACTGTATCTCCAAATGTCACTTTGGCTTAGAATATTTTAGTCAAAGTTGTTACTGGTATAGATATCTTTAAATGACTTTCAGTACAGTATATTTAAAGATATCTTTAAATGATTTATATATATTTTAAATGAATTAGATATCTAAATGTGCACTTGCATATTTACAGATATCTTTAAATGAATTACAGCTATCGTTAAATGAGTACCTGTATATTTACAGTATCTTTAAATGATTTGCAGATATCTTTAAATGAGTGCTTGCATACTTACAGATATCTTTAAATGAATTACAGATTTCTTTAAATCACTTCCTCCTTATTTAAATATATCTTTACATCACTTCCTGCTCAACTAACAACATCACTGGATCATATTTGTTTTCTAGTAACTAGTAATCATGGCAGAAGCATCAGGAGACACGTTCTGTTCTCAGGGAAGTTAAAAATATCCTTAGAACCTTTCAGAGAAATGCTGAAGAAGGCTCTTTAGAAATTTAATTTGAGGTTGTTTCAAATGACAAAGACACAGTTTGACAGAATTTCAGTACAAATACCAGATTACTTTCATATAGAAATTTTATATTCATTAGAGGATTTGTTGAGTTTCTTTGAAAATATGGAAGATTCCAAGAGAATTCAGTCAAGCAGTAGAGAAGGTATGTTATCTTAAAATAATGGAATGGAATGTGTATATTGCATAAGTCTAGTATATAGAACAACAAAAAGCTAATTTAACATTTTGTTCTAAGTATTTCTCTTGAGAAAAGGAAATAAAACAATACAAATTCTAAATATCTGGCTATTCTTAATTTCTAGTCAAGGAGAATGTTGCTCAAAAGGTGGTGAAGGAAGTGGAAATAATTTTGATTCAAAGGAAAATGCAAAGACACCAAAAAGATTTTATGTGATGTAATAGTCTATTTCATCTTTAAAAACATTTAAGATCACTATTTGGGATGTGACAGTCAGTCTATCTCACTCTTCCTTATATTTTTTTATATTTAATCTCAAAATTATATTTAAGCCTTTAGTAACATGTACTGTACATCCATTTCACATTAAACTTTAAATATTTCATTTACAATTTTTGAGTTTAAATAATCAAAACCAGACCACAAAATGGATGCATTTTATCTTCTCTGCACATTTTAAAAAGAGATGAATATTATAATACCTATGATTGTGAAGTTTATGCATTGCTGCTTATGGTCATTGAACATACTAGCCCTTTTATCTTATACACCTTTACCAAACATAATTTTTAATGTACATCATAAAGTTGTAAAGAACAAATGTCCCTCTCTCTGACCCTGCTAAAGGAACTACTTGATGAGTTTTGAAAATAAGCTTACAATGCTTCACTGTTTCATGAGTTACTTATGATATAATGAATGGGCATAATGCTGTACCGTTTAAATTGAACTAAACGGACTAAGATATAGTTTCTTCTCACATTGCAAAGACGTGGATATTACGTTAAATCTTATTTGGAACATTATGGGTGATTGTTTTTACTATACTCTTTCATAGGCTTGGCTTCAGTTTCACTTCCTGCCATTAACCTACAGTAGATCTGCCACAGTGACTTCTGCTTCTCTGTAATCAATTATTATGTCTGTTTGATGTGGTATTTTTATGCAGAACTATCAAAGATTAGAAGAAGCATTTCATTAATTAATTCTGTGGTTATATATACACACACCAACATATTACTGTCCTTTAGCTTATTAAAACATTCTTACTCTATGAATTCCTAACAGATGATCAGTGGATATCTTAGAACAAACGGATTAATTGTACAATAAAAAAAGAATACAAGGCTCTTTAATGAGAATAGACCCTATGAGTACTGCAGGAAGGTGGGCTCAGGTAATCCAAATAAGATCATACCTAGTTGCATCCCCAAACAGTCATGTTAATAAGGTAATTTCATTCTTGCAAATATGTGTAATGCTGTACAGTACATTAGGTACTTCTTACAGTTTAACTGCCAGTTTATTGTAATCTTATTAACTTGAGAAAAGTAATTAATAGATTGTCAATCAACATAATGATTAGTATTTTCTGATCAAAAAAATATTTAGGATATGTAATTTACATTTTGGTGTCCTTTAATTTTTTTTTTTTTTTGGAGATGGGGATTTACTGTTCATGGATGCATTGATATATTCTCCCGTCTTATTCCATAATTAAATTATGCATTGGAAAACAAATCATCCAGAGTTTTAGAAGTTTTTTGCAAAGCTATTGTGAAGTATGGCCTACCATCTCAAGTAAGATCAGATCACGGAGGAAAAAATACTCAAGTTGCACTGCTCATGAATATCCTGAGAGGAGTGCAGCATAGTAGACATATTACTGGACAGTCAGTACATAACCAAAGCATTAAAAGACTGTGGAAAGATGTATTCTCACAGGTCATTGAACCATTTTACAAGGAGTTCTATGAAATGGAGGATCGTCTTATTCTGAATCTAGACAATAATGTACACATAGCATGTCTTCATTTAGTGTACCTTAATGAAATCAACAAATAACTTGAACTATTTAGAAATGGTTGGAATATACACAGAATTAGAACAGAAGGAAACTGAACACCAGAACAGATTTGGTCCGATGGGCTTCTTATCACAAATTCTGCTCCATCAGATGCTACTATTGAACTTTTATTACTGCATTTATTAGAAAACTTACAAAGAATTGGGGAGCCAGCTTTAATTTCGTCTGATGTTTTGGGGGTAGAAGAGTCATCCAACACATTAAATTTAACTAATCAGCAGATTGGAATGCTTTCTGCTGAATTTCAGCATGGAGAGGGATTACAGAATAACTGTTGTCGATGTATCAGTTGTGTTGCTTTACAAGTCTAATGCAGACAGCACTACATCGTCAGCTTAACAGCACTGGAAAAAGAATTAAGAGCTTGGTCAAACATGATTTCATTTTCAGTTTTGGTATTAATGGAAGATCCCTAAAGATCATGTTACATTTTTTTATAATTTTCTATGGTTTGTATTGTGCTGGCAGTAAATATAATAGGTTTTCAATTATGCTCAGTAAACATTCTCATTCTTTGTCTGCATCTTTAATAAATGTATGTCTTATATTTCCTGATGCTGTAAAGTACTGCCATAAAATACACATGCATAAGCTGACATAAATAAAAAAAATCAACTTTACTTCCAGTTTCTAAATTTCAAAAGAATTAAGAAAATGTATGATGTTTAGGTACAGTGGACAGTAGAGGTGTGAAGCTTCACTGTCTCACAATTCGATTCGATTATGATTAACATGTCAACGATTTGATTTGATATCTCGATGCATCGCGATGCTTCACGATGCAGCCCATCAGTTTTTCTACATTACTTCACATTATGTTTTCAAATACAAATACAAGCAGTGAGATGTAAGTTCCCATTTTTATGTAACAAAACCTGAAAATGTAAACAGAAATTGTGACAATTACATTAAATTGTAAACAGAAATAAATAGTATAGGCCTAGCCTACATCTTGTATGAATATGGTCAGTCTTCAAAAACAAAACATTCTGCGGTGCTATGATATACAAAATAAAATTTATAACATAAAATAACAGCACTGTATACAGGGCACTTCCTAAAAGTGTACAACATTACAAAGACACATTTACAAATTACAAATTAGTCAATGTTCAGCATTTGGGACTTTTGAATATGCACACCAGTTGAACAACATGCTCTGGTTTGGGAGTGGATCTTTCTGCAGTGACCTCATCTCTGGCTGTGGGGAAAACCTGCTCTGCTGATACTACTACTGTGCAAAATACAAAATAAGAACAACACAAAATAAAATCTTTAACATCAGCACTGGGTACTTTTTGAAACATCACAAACACTGGTTTTAGCATTTGGGCATTTGTAGGTTTTTGTGCAAGAACACCAGTTGATCTACATGTTTTGGATTGAGAGTGGATCTTTTTGCAGTGACCACATCTCCTGCAATGGAGAAGACACGCTCTGCAGATACGCTTGTGCCAGGGATACATAAGTATTGTTTTGTCAGCTGAGAGAGGATGGGAAATGTTACCTCGTGTACCTGCCACCAATTCAATGCTTTGCAGTACCTGTTCATTTCCTTTTCAGCCCTTGCATAGGGGATTTTCGGTTCTACTTTACCCTCAGTATCACTGAAAGACTGTCCCAGCAAACTCACAAGCAGCGATGAAGATTCCTTTTGGGAGAAGAGGGGGCACCTTCCACTGGTGTTTTTTCTTCCAGAGTTCCTGTTCCCTCAGGCACTTCAACTACTTTTGTCCCCCTGGTAAGAATACACTTGTTCTGTGTTACACCAAAAAAATAGAAAATATAAAAAAGCAATAACTTTGCAGATAGCATACTCAGTTAATGCGACAGCTCGCACCTATTTGTGTTTTTATTCAATCTTAAAACAATTACTGTTATGATCATTTATAATTGTATTATATCATTTTATGATACTGTTATGATCAGTTTATAATTTTATAAATTTCACAATATAGGCCTACATGATTTAATTACCTCCAAGGATGCTGCCTCCTCAGTCACAGAGGTAGAGTGCAGAGGACTCTCCTCTTCAAACTTCTGGTGATAGCAAGGTGACACAAATTTCAGGTTGCTGTTCCAAAAACCTCTGGATCATGTCGTATGAACTGTTCCACCTTGTTGAAACATCAGTAAGCAGTTTTTGATTTTTTAAGGCAAGGCATTTCTGGTTCACTTTCAAAAGGTGGCTGGCTTTAGTGCTGCGATGGAAGATTGTCAATATACGTTGGATTCTAAGTGCCCGCTGAGAGGCGAAATTCAGTGTATGGGCAAAGCATCTTATATGCTGTAATTTTCCGACTTCAGCTGCAACCAACATGTTTGAAACATTGTCCGTCAGGAGCACCATATCTTTATCTGATAGCTGCCATTCTTCCACAACATGAGACAGTAGCTCCACCAGATGCGCGCCCGTGTGAGACTCAAACACAGCTCTCGTCTGCAGCACATGGGACATAATCTGCCAGTCCTCATTAATGTAATGTGCTGTCACTGTAACATAAGACTCCGTTGCCACTGAAGTCCATGAATCACATGTTATTGCTGCCCTCTCATAAGGGCAGACTTGCCCATAGCAGTGACAAAGCGGGCAGTGGTTCTTCAGATCGGGTAGTCGGGAGGGTGGGTATCAGGGCGTACTATGGATGCAGAGGCCCCAGTGTCCACTAATGCTCTTATTGTCCGGCCCCAAAGTGTCATTATAAGCTGACATTGCCCTCCCTTCCCTATGCGCCCAAGCGGAACAATATCCATACCTCTCCATCTGGGAGCCGCAGCGGGGTCTGGGGCCGGTCCCCTTACTCTGAACTCCTGTTGTTTCCCGTCACTTCCACTTCTTCCGACCCTAAAGAGACCCCAAGAAGGGGGCAAAACTGTCGTATATGGCCTCGGCGTCCACATCTCCAGCAAGTTGCCATAGCCCTGGTACCTGCGTTCTCCTCCAGCATTGCATCTCTTGGGGACCAACCATTTGCAGCAGTTATAACTTCAAACTGCACCCAGTAAGTCTCCCATGGTCCAGTACCATCAAAACGACCAAGCTTTAACTTAGGTAGCATTAGTGGTGTAGCCGTCTCTGCACTCGGCGCAATATAATGTCGAGCGCTGGTCGCAGCCGCTGGCCCCACACCTCTTGTAGCCTCAGCCGAGGCATAGTCCGAAAGTTCTTCCAGCGTGACATCCAGTATGTTGGGCGGTGGTTCTGGCCAATCTTCCCCATCCATCCTCGAACCTAGGTCACCTAATCCGTGAATTCCACTTTTGAGCACCAGTGTAGCAACCTCCGTGTCAGGTTCAAAAGAAAAGAAGAAAAAAAAAACATGAAGTAAAGCTCACAAAACAGATTACTTGAACAATAAAGAAGAAAAAAAAACAGAGGGTTGTAATAGCAAAAAAAATGAACGTCTTTGACTTTGAACTATTTACAATCTCCTACATTTCTCTCATATTTGCAGTCCTGAGAGACGCCATTAAAGAAAAGCAAAAAAATAGAAAAAGACAAACGCCAACTTCGTAACCCCACAACACAACCTTCTAGCCCCTTCTCCAACGAACCTCTAAACCCTCCTCCCGTCCCAAGTTCCTCCTCCCCTTTCTGTGTCAAACATACCCCCACTGTCAGTCCTCCGCATTGTACTCCGGCCTCCCTCAGTTGGACCCAACAGTCACTCCAAAGGCCTTCAACCTGGCTGGAACGCTACAATATTAACTATATAAATTGTATCATACATAAAACTTCACATTATTTCTGTATAAGCTATATCACTACCACTTTGAAACAGAATACAGTATGTTTGAAGGTAATACAAACAGCAAAAACTATACATATTTGACTTCCAACTTTATGAAAAAACATTGTAATAATGACAATTGTAGTTAAACAAGCAACACAGTAATTGAAATATGTAATTTAAGCATGGGTGTAACAAATAAACATGAAAAACTGGACATTTTTATTTGAAATTATTACAATAATGTGCCTGAGATTTTCAAAACCCTTTTATCTTTTTGAAATCTAAGCAAAGGAACTTAATATGTTAATGGCATACTGTACACAATCATAGGCTACAATGTTCCTGACTATCTGTACCATTTCAGAACTTTCAGATATTGTACATAATTTCACCAATCTCTTCAGGGAAAAATGATTAAAAGTGAAATTTTCCAAGAAAAACACATAACGGATGAACAACAGTTATCTGTTACTCCATCTCTATTCACCCCTCCTCACCTTCAAAGCCCAAACATTTCCGTTTTGCAGACCACCAGTGGAGCTGTAAGGCAAACTTTCAAGCAGGATTACAGTAGTGATGTAACAAGCACCTCATGTAACATGCATCTATCATCCTTTATCATTAAATTTTGGTATCACTTGCCAAAAATAAAAAGTTTCTTCCATATTTAAGGAATATTTTTAATTCTTCTAGATCTTTTCTGGTAACTTTGTGTAAATAATAACAAGAACACAACGTAAATTGAATTTTAAACTTGTTTTCAAAACATTTAAATGTAAAAGAATAGAATCATAATGGCAATTACAACACAATGTAGAAATAACTTATGATTAAACAATTAAAAACACATGCAACAACCATACAACATGATTTTGTCTATAACGTAACCATTATTTTAGATCTTAGGCACACTGTAATGTAAATGAACTGGAGGAAGCAGATGCATTATGTCAATAAGGAGCCAGTCTAGAGAAAGTACAAATAAACACCTTATATGTTTTTAAGATCTGAGGAATACATTCAAATACATGCAGTCTGTGTTTATTTGGAGGTAGGGTGTAGGGGTGTATGTGATTTAATAAGGATCTCAGTTCATGTAGTGGAGCATCAGATAGCTAGCAGCACCATTCTCCTGAAAGGATCTCTGGGATTCTTTCAAAGCAACCTGTATTTTTTTAAACATTTCTCTTAAAAGTACAAAAGTATCCACTAATCTACAAACACATATTGCTCTTTTCTGTCTCTGGTATCTATTATCTATGTTTCTTTCAACAATGAAGTTTGCAGAAACAGGCACCAGCAACTCACTTAATATGTTTAAGAAAAATAAAAAAAGATTACAACATTGTCATTGTAAATGCTTCATCCGAATACAAACCAGACCTCATTTCCCATCTAAATTCCTGCACAGATGTTTAAGTTACAGGAATTTCTATTACATTGCTGCATGTACTGTATGTGCAATATGTCTACACTCTGTACCACTTAGTCTGTTGAAAGATACCTTTATGCCATCATATGACAGCAGCGGGAAACCAGTTACAAACTGAAGAAATTTACACATGTCATCTAGGTCCAATGACTTGATAATGTCACATAAGTAATAATAGACTACATCTTCTTTAGGTCTTAAGTCAGGTTTGCAAGTAGTAAGACAGTGTAAAACACAATCTACAGTTAACATCTCCTTCCAAATACAAATAAGAAATGAGGTCTGTGTTTAGCAGTGACCAAAATATTGCCATTGTACTTCTGGTATTGATTGCAGAATGAATGTATTCAGATACATTGGCTTAATAATAAGTTGTGTGCAACTAAAAGCAGCTGACTTTTTAAATTGGATGAAGAAGGAACAGTGTACATGCCATGAACTGAAAAAAAAATGAAGTAGGCCCTGTTTTTTAGGTGCACTGACTGCTGTAAAATCTTTCAAAGCCTTCCACAATAGGCTACACTCTGCTGTTGACAGTATTCCACTGTCTGTAGCGAAAGTATTAAACACAAGGGAAAGCAGGTTTGACCTGCAGAACCTAGGTGGTATACAATGGATGAGCTGACACATGTGATAGTACTTTGCCAACAACAGAGAATATGCCAGGAGCTTCAGGGGACTGGTTTATAGGAAGGCAAAGAACAAGGGCATCTCCCCCTTTAAACAATTCAATAAAAGCCTTATTGCAAAATGAAGAGTAAAGGTCCTTTGTAAAGCCTCCAAAGTCATCATCCTCCTCATCCACAAACTTTTTGTTCAGAATGTCAGTGTTACTATAGATTGCTTGAACATACTCTAAGATTTTTTCTATTCTTATGCTGATGCAAATTTCATCTTGAACAAGCAATTCCAATTCAGAAAAACCTTTAACACATTAAAAACGCTGTGGTGGGCTGGCACCCTTCCTGGGATTTGTTCCTACCTTGCACCCTGTGCTGGCTGGGATTGGCTCCAGCAGACCCCCCGTGAACCAGTGTTAGGATATAGTGGGTTGGAAAATGACTGACTGAATGAAACTGTGCATATTCGAAACGTCTACCAACCAGCCGACACATAGACACAGTCCTAGGTGCATCTCAACAAAATCTGTTCATTTTTTACCTCATACTGTATTTTCTATTCTTTGAAGATTGGCTGGAAAAAGTTCTGCGTTGCATAACAATGTAACAATATCATCAGATCAGTAGCAAGTGGTAAGATGATTTGACAGAACGTGAAATAGCATAGATTTCTTTCAAGGTTTGTAATTAGAACTTTGAAACCTACTCAAATGGGTATTCTTAGAGGTCATTTGCTGAGTCTGAACTGAAGCCGAAATAATATCTAGTAATCGGAGGTGGGTAGTAACGAGCTACATTTACTTGAGTAACTTTTTAAAAAAATTGTACTTCTAAGAGTAGTTTTACTGCACCATACTTTTTATTTTTACTTGAGTACATTTGTGAAGAAGAAACGCTACTCTTACTCCGCTATATTGGGCAACACTTGAATCGTTACTTTTTTCCATTATATAAACTATATTTTTGCCAGAGAGAAGCCGCCAGTGGATCTACTGCATGACTGTTTCACCAATCAGACGTAGCAACAATAATCGCAAGACTCTGTTTCACCAATCAGACGTAGCCATGCAGTCACATGACCACACACAAACTGTGGCGGCACAGTGGCACAAACTCCTCACAGACAGTGGACAGGAAAAGAAAGAATACATGAAAAATGAGAGCCAACTCCTGCTGAAGCTTAACCATCACTTCACTGAGTGAAGAACAAGCAGGTTTTAACCAAACATGCACAGACACAGACAGTCAAGGTAAAGTGAGACTTCTAGTACGTGCACAAGCTGCCTTGTTCTAATGTTATTTTCTATCAGCTGTGCTATTTGGAGGGCAAGTGAATATGCAGTATTATACTGTCAGTGTACAGTATATCTTGTCACTGTACGTAGTTTGCACTGTTCAAACATACATGTTACCTACTGTAGGTGTTGGCTTCAAAAGCTTTGTTGTGAAAAACTGAGATTTGGAACTTTGTGTTATTTCTGCATCTTTATTTTGTAAAGATGTTATTTATTTTTACTCATTTTTATTTTATTATTTGGAAATAGCAGAATTTGCAAATTATTTTATATTTTTGTCTGTCTTATTAAAACATTTCTAAAAAATAAATCATTTATTATGATCAAACAGTTACTCAGTACTTGAGTAGTCTTTTCACCAAATACTTTTTACTCTTACTTGAGTCATTTTTTGGATGACTACTTTTTACTTCTACTTGAATAATATTATTTTGAAATAAAACTACTCTTACTTGAGTACGATTTTTGCCTACTCTACCCACCTCTGCTAGTAATATGCTGAAACCACTGTTACTGTAAGATTATTATTATTATAAAAATGAAAAGGTCTATCCAGCAGGGGACGCTAGCTCCCTTGTTGGAATAATAATAATAATAATAATTATTACATTTATTGAGCGCCTTTCACAAACCCAAGGTTGTTTTTTTAATTGCGGCATGTTACATAACCCGAAACTATACAGATATAATATGAAAAGGCGATACCCCTCCCTTAGTGATACGACGTTAAGAAATCACATAAGAGAAATAACTTAGCTTTCTTTAATGATGGTTTATGCGGCATAACAAACGAAGGAAGCCATGACAAGACCATTATCGAAGTAGGAACTTGATGAATACAGTCAGGATTTTCAGGATCGGATGACGTTATCTCTCATTCATCCGTCGGCTTCAAAGGTGTGCCGGGCAATGCTCCAAGGCTTTATACTCTTTCCCCACGTGCAGGCCCCCACTTAGGTAAATCATGTCATTCCAAACAGGGAAAAGAAGATCCAATGTCATGTTGACTAGGTCACACAGAAATAGTGCATGTTGCCCATTTCGCAGTTGTCCTTAACTTGTCTTGTCTTAAGATGCTTGCCTAGCAATTCTAAATGCTGGACCCCTGTACTAAATCTGGCTTTGTGTTAGCTGTACATGTGAGAAGAAAAGAAAAGCAGATTTAAAATATTTGCACAAAGCATAGTGACATATTAAACTTATATTCTGATTACAGAAGGCAACTACAGTTTTTGTGAGGGCAACAGATTCAGGTTCACTAACAGAAAAATAGTATAAACTAAGGTCCCAGAATACATTTGTATTATTTGATGTACTTCCTTTTTCTTCTATCACTCAAGAGCTAAAAATTTTGAGTGAATGGTAGAATTACCTCACTGAAGATCCAACTCCTTTTCCTCAGAATGTGACTGGTGTGTGTGGATCTCACAAAAATAAATAAATAAACTGAAAATGCAGACCCCACAAGAAGCACAGTATTAATTCTTATTTTTTAATAACCACAGCTCTGATGCAAAACTAAGCTCCAAACTGTACCCTACATCCCTCTCATAATTCTTTATTTTTTAAAATTTACTACACAATGAGTTAAATGAATGTATGACTCTCCTTAACAACAAATTAATATGCTAAAAAAATCACATCATTTAATAAATATAGTTTTTTCTTCTCTTTTATAAAAGAACATTTAGTTTATCCTGGTGCACTATGATAGAAAACACTACAGTAGACAAGAACAGAATGCAACAGAGAAAATATGAATTATAATACATACTGTTGGAGTCCCAGAAATTACATATACAAAAGGAGAAGGTGGTGGTGTTGCTGTTGTTGCCTCAGTATTCAGAGATAACGACTGAAGCTAAAAAGTAAACCCCAAACTTAATTACCTAAAGTAGAATGCTTTATTAATAAATCCTTTTACTGTATTTATAAACTTAAATAAAGATCAATAAGGTATTAAATGTTGCAAAGCATACAGGTGCCATAACTGTACCTGAACTTATGATATACAGTAATCCCTCCTCCATCGCGGGGGTTGCGTTCCAGAGCCACCCGCGAAATAAGAAAATCCACGAAGTAGAAACCATATGTTTATATGGTTATTTTTATATTGTCATGCTTGGGTCACAGATTTGCGCAGAAACACAGGAGGTTGTAGAGAGACAGGAACGTTATTCAAACACTACAAACAAACATTTGTCTCTTTTTCAAAAGTTTAAACTGTGCTCCATGACAAGACAGAGATGACAGTTCCATCTCACAATTAAAAGAATGCAAACATATCTTCCTCTTCAAAGGAGTGCGTGTCAGGAGCACAGAATGTCACATAGATAGAGAAAACAATCTCTAGCAAACAAATCAATAGGGCTGTTTGGCTTTTAAGTATGCGAAGCACCGCGGCACAAAGCTGTTGAAGGCGGCAGCTCACACCCCCTCCGTCAGGAGCAGGGAGAGAGAGAGAGAGAGAGAGAGATAGAGAGAGACAGAGTTTGTTTTTCAGTCAAAAATCAATACGTGCCCTTCAAGTTTTTAAGTATGCGAAGCACCGTGCAGCATGTCGTTTCAGGAAGCAGCTGCACAAAAGATAGCAACGTGAAGATAATCTTTCAGCATTTTTAGACGAGCGTCCGTATCGTCTAGGTGTGCGAACAGCCCCCCTGCTCAATCCCCCTACGTCAGGATCAGAGAAAGTCAGCGCAAGAGAGACAGAGAAAAGTAAGTTGGGTAGCTTCTCAGCCATCTGCCAATAGCGTCCCTTGTATGAAATCAACTGGGCAAACCAACTGAGGAAGCATGTACCAGAAATTAAAAGACCCATTGTCCGCAGAAATCCGCGAACCAGCAAAAAATCCGCGATATATATTTAAATATGCTTACATATAAAATCCGCGATGGAGTGAAGCCGCGAAAGGCGAAGCGCGATATAGCGAGGGATCACTGTATACCTCTAGAATATACAGTATTTTGCCTTTGGTTTCAGCATTGTAGCACCTGCCGTAAAACATAATCCTATGGTGTTATTAAAGGATTTTTTTTAATTATCCAGTTAGAGAATCTTGAAATTCTTCTATATCTTTACATTAAGGTTTACATTGGATCACAATGTAAAAATGTACACATTTTTTCTATTTATACTCAAGTGATTTTCAAATTAAACGCACTTTAGGTTGGTAAATTTGTACAATTCTGTAATACAAACAAACAGGCATTTAAACGAAAATGTGAAAATGTTTGCATATCCCAGTTGGTATGTAACATCTGCCACACTCTGAACTCTCTCTTCTCTAACTTCAAAATCTAAAACAGGAGTCTAAAAATAAATACTGTATTTAACCCTAAAATACATTTTTGCTTTACTAAATAAATGAAAAAAATGCAGTCTAGGTATAGTAAAAACACATTTTAAGTAATTACAACATAACATATTCACATTGTAATGCTTCATCTGTAAAGAATACATAAACCGCACTTGTATTCTCTGTCTAACAAACATGCAAGAGACATCCTCTTATTACTTTTAGAATTTTAAATAATGAATCATGGTATTTCAGTTTGGAGAAATGTATATAACTTATGAGGTGACCCTGGCTAGCAGGAAGTTTCTAGCGGCTAGGGCAGCACTAGGTCACCACCTTTGCTTCCTTTTTTCAAATGACCCTCTCTAATGCTGTACAAGACATCTATACAGTATAGGTATATACAGATTGGGACCATTCCTACTGTCATAGTACCTTCAACTGCAAACACCCACCACATTTCATTTTAGTGGTGCCGTCACCTGGTAAACTCCTGCCAGCTGCTGGCACACTTTATCAGCTTCTTAAAGAAGTAATGTGAAATATATCCTTACCTCATGTTGGTGTTGATTATCTTCTATAGTCTGTATATTCACATTTAGCCTCTCCTGGTTGTTCCCTATATGATGAATTTCTGAACTCAAAGCATCATGCACGTCTTCTAATTGGGTCTGATTTTCATTTTGCTAGTTGGTTTCAGGTCTGTTTGCAAAAGTAACTGAGGACATTCCTGCTTCTGTCAGCTGTATGACAATATAAAAATGATGCTAGCAGCTGTATAATGCATGTACATGGTTGTGGATAAATAGGAACAATATGAAATAGATAGAGAGATATCATAAAGGGTGATATATATGATAGATAAATAGAGATACAGACAGATACAAATGAAAGGCACTATAATATATACAATGTAGATAGATAGATAGATAGATAGATAGATAGATAGATAGATAGATAGATAGATAGATAGATAGATAGATAGATAGATAGATAGATAGATAGATAGATAGATAGATAGATAGATAGATACTTGCATAATTTTCTTTTCTAACAGACAACTTTAATGACATAAGGACATTAGGATCAAATATTACATTAGCTGTTGATGACAGACCTGCAACTTTGTACTTTCAATGCAATAATTTAACTGTTAGATAACACTGCCTGTTGATTTCTTTTGCAAAATGTTACTGTGAAAATGAAACAAATAAAAAAATATTCACACTCATATTATCAATATTCATTTATAATGCAAGTTTGCTTCGAAACCTGAACTGGTAGAGGTATACTGTATCTCGTCCAAGAACTACAAAAGTCTTCCCTTTTCCAATTTCCAATTCTAAATCATGTATTGTTGTTGCAGCAAGTTTTTTAAGACGTCTTCCTTTTTCTGCTTTTGCCAAGGTGAAGCTGGTCAAATGCAATGGTGCTTCAGGAAAGCTATCCTGTACAAACTTCTCAAAAATTCCATTTCCTTTGAACTTTGATTTTGAGCCATATCTTTCAGTAGAACATGGCTGTTCATGTTTAGGAACACCTGCAATATGTGAAATTGCTAATTACAGCCATGTCTTTGCAATATTTAATTTTACAGGGCTTTTGACGTTTTAATTATTGCCTATAATTACAGATGTTGAAATTACTTCATAATCAATATAATAAATACTTTACCTGCTAAAATATATACAGATATAAATTAAAATTACTAACCTAGACCATTTCTTGTCAACCTAGCCATTTCTGATGGTGGAGGGAGAAAGTCTTTATTATGTTTTTGTAACAGAAACAAGTTAGCTTACCAAATATCGCCTCTAACCTGTCCTTTATATTTTCTGCCTATAAAAATACAGTGGAAGGTTATGTTTCACAAATTAGTTTAAAACGAATACATCATATTTTATTATGCGCTCATTATAATTAAAATACACAAACAAACTTGCAAAGGATAGTGGATATAAAGTTCCATAATTAATTAGTCATTATAAACGGGAAATTTTTAATCATGTAGCGAATTATTCTGTATCACAATTTGTAAGTTATTTATTCATCACCTCCTCTTCTATGAATCGTTTCTGCAGTTGAACCTCTTTGAAATTAGGCTCTTGTTTCGCAAAAAAATGAGCCACTTCAGAATCTGCAACCGAATTCTGTCCTTTCGTGTCTGCTCCAAGTTCTTATTCTGCTTGATGTACGAATGTCAGCACCCTCTTTCTTCACATGTGATCTACAAAAGAAAAGCTAAACAGTACACACAAACACAAATTTATCTAAACGTCGCCTGTGTAGGAAAACCACATGAAAAACATGTTGAAATTGCCTTTCAAATAAATAAGTAAATAACCAATGCTGTGGACAACTTATGCAGCAAACAATCGCTGACATATTTCATATTCTACACAGTAACACACATGGACAAAAAATATGGAAAAAATCCTAATGGCAGGATAAAAAGGTAAAATATCGAGAATTTGGACTGGAATCGGCTGCCTTTATTTGAACTAAGAAACCCAAATGTGTGGCAGATGCCACTGATATTTCACATGAAACTGTGCTATTTACTGTATAATTAAAACTGAAAAAAAAATACTATAAAATGAATGTTTAGCATTACCTCTGAGGCGTGATTGTGAGACTGCACTACAGTGATCTCCCGCCTGTCACGGAAGTTACGTTCCAGACCCATCAGCGATAGGAGAAAATCCGCGATATAGAAAGACCATATAAATATTTTTTTTATAGTTTAAGCCTTAAAATACCCCTCCCACATGCTTTAAACATATGTAAACTTATTAAAACACACTTTGTAAACACATATGATATGTGGATGTCGGGCTAAGGATATGAGTAACATCTCTCTCTATTATAAAACATTTTAATGTCACACAAGACAAGGCAGTGGGACAGAACAGTGAGAAAAGCTGCTGTACAGGCTTTTAAATTATTGATGGGCAGAGCGACAAGCAGAACAAACATCTTGGGAGAAGCAGCACAAAGTCCACTTCTCCTTAGCGTGCATTCAGCCCCTCCCTTCACAACGCGAAGTGGCAGGAGCTTAGTGTGCCTCCTGGGGGGCGGGTTGAGCGAAGCGATCGAGACCAGATCATCTCGGACAGACACTTTGATGACACTCCCTGCTTACAAACATTTTAAAATATAAGCTGCTGTACAGGCTTTTAAGTGATTGACGCAAAGCGCGACAAGCACAACACACAGCTGGCCAGTGGCAGCAGGAAGACACCAGCTGAACCGATCGCATCTCTTTAGCATGCGTTCAGACCCCCCCTTCACAACTCTAGCAGTGTTATAAGTGCCTTGAGAAAGATATTTAACCACGCCCGGAGCAGGAAATAAAGGACAAATACTGATTTTACAAAAGTTTTAAAGTAAAAATGAAAATAATGCATATGTAACAATTCCCATGAAATTAACAATCTCTTTAAATTGTTAATCTGGTAAACCAAACCCGGGGGTGAGCAAGAGAAGCAAGCAGGGGGTGGAGCCCCCTAGTAATAATAATAGTATTAATAAATCTGCGATGTAGCGGGGGCATGATAGCTGAACTGCGATATAGCAGGGGATTCGCTGTATTTGCATTTAGGAATATATAAATACAAGTATATTTGAAATTCTGTAAATAACAAATGAATAACAGAAGACATTCATAGGAAGTGATGTGATTTTTAAATAACGAATACAAATTTTAAATAAAGAGGAAGTGATTTAAAGATGAAGTTATTTAAAGATATAATGTAATTCATTTATATATATCTACAAATCATTTAAATATATCTTTAAATATACAAGCTCTCACACTGTAAAAAATGAAGTGTCGAAATAACTTTAAAAAATCAAGGCAACTGTTTGCATAGACCTTTTTGAATGTATTCATCTTCATCCACTTTTAAGTAAAATCAATGTACAGTGGAGCCTCGGAAGAAATTTCTCCCATAGGATTG
Source organism: Erpetoichthys calabaricus (assembly GCF_900747795.2). Classification (NCBI taxonomy): domain Eukaryota; kingdom Metazoa; phylum Chordata; class Cladistia; order Polypteriformes; family Polypteridae; genus Erpetoichthys; species Erpetoichthys calabaricus. Next base: position 118,750,800 of record NC_041399.2, on the reverse strand, counting down.
TATGTAAATACAATTAATCCGTTCCAGACCGTACGAACTGTATGTATATATATATATATATATATTGTCACACACGTGTGTTTAGGAGACAGCTAAAGGGCTTAAATACAGGTAGTTCCGTGCCAGACCAGGGGGGGGCGGAGTGCACTAATTTTCCCTCTCGATCTTTTAAAGACCATTCTAGGGAAATCCCACCCGGCTCTGGGGCAGCCACTGACGTCACTTCTGGTTCCGGTCGGGATGACATCACTTCCGCTACTGGCCTCTAAAGCTACCATCTTGCTACCTGGAAGTCAGTTCTGTTTTGGACTTGGTGAATGAACATGTCTCTGTTTTTTGATAGCTTTTGCAGCCGTAATCGATTAAATGGGTGGCTGCCCCAAACCTTCTCGATGTCTTTTGGTCGTTTTTCTGACAATATATATATATATATATATATATATTAGTTTTTAAGGACAAATATAGTTAATTATACCATAGAATGCACAGTGTAATGGTAAACTAAATGTAAAAATATTGAATAACACTGAGAAAACCTTGAACAACAGAGAAAACTAACACTGCAATAGTTTGCACTATAGTGCTAGGAACCGCTCACTAAAAACACTTTTTTTAATGACTTTTAAGCACAGGGGAAAAAAATGAACATTTGAAAAATCCGTAATTTAATAAACCACCAAGAAAAGTAACATTGCAACAATGCAGGCTATGAACCGATCACTGTAAATAGAACTGAAAACAAAAACAAGCCTTCTCTACCTTATGCGTCCCTCGCTCGCTCTCTCTCGCGCCTGTGTGTGTGTGCATGCATCACTCTTTTGCGAGCCTGGAGCGCCTGTGTGTGTGTCTCTCTAGCGTGCTCCTGTGTGTGTGCGCGCCTCTCTCTCCCGCGCCTGTGTGTGTGTGCGTGCGTCTCTCTTTTGCAAGCCTGGAGCGCCTGTGTGTGTATCTCTCTAGCGCGCTCCTGTGTGTGTGTGTGCCTCTCTCTCCCGCGCCTCTGTGTGTGCATGCATCTCTCTTTTGCAAGCCTGGAGCGCCTGTGTGTGTGTCTCTCTAGAGCGCTCCTGTGTGTGTGCTCGCGCCTCTCTCGCTCGTGCTCCTGTGTGTGTGCGCGGCTCTCTCTGTCTCTCGCTGCCTGTGTGTGTGCCTCTGTCTCTCGCGCTGCCTCTCTCTCGCTGCCTGTGTGTGTGTGTATGTGTGTGTGTGTGTGTGCGTGTGTGTGTGTGTGTGTGTGTGTGTCGCGCTGTCTCGCTCTCTCTCTTGCTCGCTGCACAGGAAATGCACAGGGAGAGACTGAACATGTACAAACCGAAAGGGAACCTGGCTTGTTCGTATACTGAGTGTGTGGTCGTGAACTGAGGCAAAAGTTTGGCGAACTTTTTGGTCGTAAACCGAGTTGTACGTGTACCGAGACCTTTGTGAACCGAGGTTCCACTGTATATACAAAGAGTTATATCTACCTAAACAGAGTAAGTACCAGCAAAGCAAAGATATATTTCTTTTAACTTAATTTTATCAATTTAATCAACTTAAATTATTCTAGCTGACTTGGCTTAAAATTTGTAGGAAACATTACTAAAAATGCTTGACTTATTTAATTGAGTTGGTTTAACATAATTTTTCAAGATAATTAACTCATAAAGGTCCATGCAAATTGTTGCCTTAATTTTATTGCTTACATATTACTTAAAAATAAACACAATTATCAAATGTAAATTGACAGTTTTATGCAGATCAGAATTCTCCAAAATTGCTGATTAAGTTTTTTTTAACAAAACTAGAAAGTTTACAAAAATAGCATATTATGCACATCAAATACATACCATTCCCCCAAACAATATTCCAAACAATATTCACATTATGTAAACACTGTTTTGATATAATTTATATAAATTTAACATACATAACAGTTTTTTATAGAACATGTGGAATTTTAAGTTGCATATGTATTTCACATACACAGCAATTTAACATAATTTGGCCAAATCTATATTGATAATGTATTTCAACTAAACTTTATGTAAAACATTGGATAGAGAAATGTAATAATTTAACATACAAAAAAATAAAAAAAATACCATATATACACCTATATCTTTTTTCTTCTGTTCACTCTTTCTAACCAAAATGCAGTTTACAAAAATTATTCAACATCAAGATATTAAACTATTAGCATACATAAACTATTTACCCACTATTATTAAATGAATGTGAAATTGAATGCATTTATAAGGAAACAAAGCAAAATAATTTGACAATGCATATGTCAATTATACTTGCATATAAGTGAATAAAAACCTTTTATATACAACATATTCGTTTTTCTCAGAACAGGCTTACTGTGTTTAAACCTGTCCTGAAGATTTCCCCCCTTAAAAGATGAACAATACTTTACCAGTGTGAGGTATGTGCCAACTTCAAAATACATTTGAAATCCTATTCGTGTCATCAGCAATAACATACTAAGATTTTTGAGCCAGGATATATGTATAAACATCTCTAACAATAAGTAACAGTCCAAGACTAAACAAAATGGTGAATTGGTGCTAACACAACATATAAAGCATAACATGTTACATTTCATTTTTAATTGCAGAAGAGTCACTAATCTCAAATCAAAACAATTCTTGCATTATCAAAGAGAATTGTTTCTGCTTAAAGAAAGTATTCAATGTGAAATTCTCTGTATGCATATGTTCTTCAAAGCCAGAAAACAACAACAACAACAACATTTATTTATATAGCACATTTTCATACAAAAAGTAGCTCAAAGTGCTTTACATAATGAAGAAAAGAAAAATAAAAGACAAAATACAAAATTAAAATAAGATAACATTAGTTAACACAGAAAAGGAGTAAGGTCCGATGACCAGGGTGGACAGAAAAAAAAAAAAAAACTCCAGATGGCTGGAGAAAAAATATAAATCTGTAGGGGTTCCAGGCCACGAGACCGCCCAGTCCCCCCTGGGCATTCTACCTAACATAAATGAAAATAGTCCTCTTTGTAGTTAGGGTTCTCACGGAGTCACTTGATGCTGATGGTCATACAGACTTCTGGCTTTTAATCCATCCATCATTGTTGGAACATCATGGAGCATTGGGTAGATGGTGGTGGTGCAAGCCACCACCAAAAGGACACCGGAAAAGGAAACAGAAGAGAGAGTAGGGGTTAGTACAGATTTTGAATGAATAGTTATTATAATGAATTGGATATACAGAGTATCAGGATTAAATTACAGTGAAGTTATGAGAAGGCCATGTTAAAATAATGTGTTTTCAGCAGTTTTTTAAAGTGCTCCACTGTATTAGCCTGGCGAATTCCTACTGGCAGGCTATTCCAGATTTTAGGTGCATAACAGCAGAAGGCCGCCTCACCACTTCTTTTAAGTTTTGCTCTTGGAATTCTAAGGAGACACTCAGTTGAGGATCTGAGGTTACGATTTGGAATATAAGGTGTCAGACATTCCGATATATAAGATGGAGCGAGATTATTTAAGTCTTTAGAAACCATAAGCAGAATTTTAAAGTCAATTCCGAATGACACAGGTAACCAGTGTAGTGACATCAAAACTGGAGAAATGTGTTCGGATTTTCTTTTCCTGGTAAGGATTCTAGCAGCTGCATTCTGCACTACTAACATACTAACATACGAAACATATTAACTTTATATTAACACTTTGTTTTCTGAAAATTATAAGTTTAATAATGCAGAACATGTTTTGAAAGCAGCGCGTGGCTTATGCCAGCAAGTGGTTTTTTTAGTGAGATTACCTTTGGTGAAAGTTTTTGAGCATCAAGCTCCAAGAAGAGTTTTTGAAACACTTCAAATGTATACTTTAATTCTTTAGGATACTGTAGATTTAATGCATATATGAACCCTAAAAGAGTGGCACAGGCCTGTGACACACTGTTGAGACCCGTCAGTACTTCTTGACCTTCAATTATGATACCAATGTCTTCAGGGCCATCAGCCTGTTCTGCCCCTTCCTTGTTGATGATGTAGATATTCAAAATGTATTGTAAAACATCAGGACAATCCACATCCTGCAAAAATCACAAATAGTTAAACAAGATAAGCTTATTTTAACAATATACTTAAAAAGACATCCCATGTACACCTTAAAAGCTTAATAAAGCAATCTAAACATATGCTGTGTATTACTAAAAAGAGTAAATTGAGTAACAAACATTTTTCATAAATAAACTTAAGGCAACACTTCAAAGCTTCAGTTAACAATTTGTAATACAATCAATTTCATAGTCATACAAGTGGAAAAACAGATAAAAGAATATTACAGAACTTTTTTTGTACAGCGAATACACCTAAATGCCAACAAAGCCTTCATTGTGAATTTCCCATTGGGATTAATAAAGTATCTATCTATCTATCTATCTATCTATCTATCTATCTATCTATCTATCTATCTATCTATCTATCTATCTATCTATCTATCTATCTATCTATCTATCTATCTATCTATCTATCTATCTATCTATCTATCTATGTTCACATGTCTATTCTAAACTGCAGTTCCTAAAATATTCTGCCAGATTTTCAGACAAATATCATAAAGTGCACATTTAGCTCACTAGGTGCTCTTTGATTAGGCCACTTTCCCCCATATACTCCATTAAGCAGCGAATGATGACATCTCTTCTCTTCTCTATTGCATTTTCACCCTATAAAACAGTAGGCATCTTTATTAAAAAAAATCCTGCACCACAGGTTACAGGTGCATTATATCCAGTTTCCAGAATCTGCTTTGTCTTTACCTTGTGTAGACAATCCATAATGCCATGCATCTTTTTGCCTGAAGCACCTCCTCTGACATTAAAAATTGACTATAGCTTTGGTGTGTATTTATCAAGAAAAGACATAAATTTTGGCTCTAGTTGCAAAGTAGTCATCCTCTGGAATTCTTCTTTAACCTGTAAAGCACAACAGAAAATGCTTCAACAAAAACACACACATAGTGGTAAAGATTAACAAACAGAGGCAACTGTCTGTGTAGATCCAAAGTGAAGAGTGCACCATTAGCCTGTCCCTTATATCTTTGTCATTTAGGTTAATGTTAGTGTATTAGTGTTAGCTGATGAAGTTGTCGGCTTAGAAGAACATATTTAAATAAATAGCCAGGATATTTATTTCACTATTGGTCCGAGGTGGTAAAATACCAATGCCTAAACAGTAGTTTATAGATTGTTTAACTGGTAATATTTCTACTGTTTAATTTGCTTAAGCTGTGCTTAATAAATTTAGGAACAAATATTGAAATATGGGTGACATGGTGGTGCTGTAGCCCACATCAGTAAGAAGATAGGGGTTCTTGTCCTGGGTGTTCCTGCATGGAGTTTGCATGTTCTCCCCATGTCCGTGTTAGTTCTAAAGGTATGAAGGTTAGATGAACTGGAGCTTGTGTGTGTGTTTGTCCTGTAATGGATTGGTGCTCTGTCCAAGGATTGTTCTAACCTGGTGCCCTAGGATTGCTGGGATAAACTTCAGCTGCCCCATGATCCTGTCATGGATAGGCTGGTTAGGAAGATGAAGATGTTGTACTATGGATAATATTTGTCTATGCATTAGCATTATAAAAAATGCTACAACAAAAACAACTTACATGTAAAAAGGTAAACAGGGCTGGCCATCTTTCCTTCAATTCTGCAACTGATAGACACTGACTGACAACATCCTGTCTCTGCAGTGAAAGTGTCTTTTTTCACTTATGACTTTGAGATTGTGTCTTTTTTTGCTTTCTTCAATTAATTAAATTCTGACTTTTTCCAGAGACTCATTTGTTTCTCCAACAGGGTAACAAGGTAAGTAATTAACTTCTGCTTTTTTGGGTTTCTTGATATTTCTGGCAGGAGCTGAATCACCTGGGTGTTTATGTTTAACAGAATTGATAGTAACTTCCAAACACCCAGGATTCCTGAGCTTGGTTCTATAATTTCCCATCTTGTACTTCAAGCGAGTTTGCCATCCATAATAACCTGATGAAGAGCCAGGTTCTTTTAGGCAAGGATTTCTTCCTAATTAGTGCCTTAGCAACATCACTAATTTGTGAACTGGATAGATATGCTGCATACTGATACATACTTTCTGCCAGCTTGTCAAGTATATCGGTCTTAACAGTTGGGGAACTGAGAAGTGTGCCATCCTTTAGATAATTTTAGTTAGCCCTCTCCAGGACCAGCTCAATGGTGAAGGAAAACCAAGGGACTGGGAACTCAGATGGTCAAGGAACAGATCTTTTAGAATTCCTATCAGGGGACACTGTAACTGTAGAGGAACTATGTAATGTAGAAGAGCTAGTATCATCTACTATGGGAGTTGGAAATGTGAACACAGAGGTATCACTGCCATAACAAATAGGCAGATATGGAGGTGTAACATGAACAACTTTTATTGTGTCCTTGTCTTGAATTTGATCAGTTACAGATAATGTAAAGAACTGGCCTTCAAACTCGGTATTCATATACTGTAGGACAAAGTCCCCTTGTATATCAAAGGCCTCTTGAACTGCAGCACAAAGTTTTTCTAATGTTGGGGGAATCCCAAAAGGCAATATTAGTTTTCGAATATCATGATTCGAAACAATTACTCTTAGTCTTGCAGACTGAGACATTCCCTCAAAATGTAGGATGCTGAAAAAGTACAACAAATTAATTACTCATAAGTGAATTGATTAACAAAATATATAAACAAATTAACTTTAGTTGATATCCTTATACTAAGTAAACTATTTAATGCAGCATGCTTTGTGCACTTCTTAAATCAAATAATTTTCTCCAGCATAAATCCCTAGCAAGACAAATTAATATACAGTAGAGTCTTGCTTATCCTACCTTCGCTTATCCAACATTCCGTATTATCCTACATCCCACCGCAAAACAAAACAACAAAAAAACTCATCAATCGGCAACAAGAACTGCAAGTTGCGAACGTGAGCGTAGTCTATTTTTTGTTGCTCCTGACACTACCGCAACTAATTAGTTACCCCGACTGTACAGTGGTGCTCCCGTCTACACTATGACACATGTATCTGTCATTCGCCCCACTCTCGCTCACTCACTGTCACAACTCACTACTCAGTGCAGCGCAGTTTATCATTGTATGTGGATCAGTTTATCGTCTGTTACATGTGTATGTGTATGTGTGTGTTAATTTGACAAACGTTGTTGTGTTGTTTAAAAGTTGAAATTTACGCAAGTACAGTAGTATGGTGACAAAAAGAAAGAAAGTTGTTGTATCGATGGAACAAAAATTTGAGGCAATCAAGAGACTGGACAAGAGAGAGACAATTCAGAAGGTAACTGACGATTTTGGCATTGGACGGGTAACAGTAGGAGACTGGAAGAGGAAACGAATAGAAATAGAAAAATGGTGTGCATCAAAAGTTACGGAGGGTGCGTTAAAAGAAAGAAAAACTATGAAAAAATGTGACTATGAAAAAGTTCATGAAGCTTTGTATGTTTGGTTTACACAGTTCAGGGACAAAGGTGTGCCTATTTCAGGGCCTATTTTACAGCAAAAGGCATTGCATTTTCATAATAAATTCAATGAAGGGAACCCAGATTTCATAGCAAGTGTCGGTTGGCTCGACCGATGGAAGAAACGCTACGATATCCGTCAGCTATGTGTTTGTGGTGAAAAACTATCATCGAATTTTGAAGATATGGAAGCATTCAAGAAAAGATTTCAGGAATTTATTGAAACTGAAAACCTAATGGGTGATCAGATATTTAACTGTGATGAGTCAGGCCTTAATTACAAAATGTTAAGTAGTAAGAGTCTTGCAGCCAGAACTGAAGCGGAAGCCCCTGGCTACCAGCGCAGCAAGGAAAGGCTGACAATTTTAGCATGCAGCAATGCTACAGCAAACTCAAAATGAACCTTGCAATGATTGGAAAGTCCAAAAATCCTAGAGCCTTTAAAACAGTTTCAAAAAATGCTCTTCCTGTAAAATACTACAGTCAGAAAAGCGCATGGATGAGCAGTAAAATTTGCAAAGACTGTTTTTTTAAGGAATTGATTCCTTCAACAGAGAAGTTTTTGAAAGAAAATAATTTACCCAGAAAAGCAGTTTTGTTGCTAGATAATGCTCCAACGCACCCTGATGCAGAGGAGCTTCAAGACGGTGACATTAAGGCAATGTTTATGCCCCCCAATGTAACCGCCACATGCCAACCTATGGATCAGGGCATTTTGGAAACGATAAAAAGGAACTATCGCAGAAAACTACTGTCCACACTGATAGAAGAAATTGAAGAAGGACAAGACATGACTGAAAAATTGAAACGCATCAGTGTAAAGGATGTTGCTTATTGGGTTGCAAGGGCCTGGGCTGATGTAAGGGCTCCAACTATTGGCAAATCATGGAAGAAGCTGCTAGGCGATGATGAAAGTATGGAAACGGAAAGCACAGATCAAACTGAAGAAACCATTCTACCTTTAGTGCAACGTATCCCTGGATGTGAGGATGCATCTTTGCAAGAAATCGAAAGTTGGATGAAGGATGATGATCAGTATGAAATAACTGATGAAGAAATTGTCGCGCTTGTCAATTGCGATGACAACGAAATTGAAGATCAAGCACCAACTGTTCAGCCTCTCAGAATTTCACATAACGACGGAGTTAAGGCTCTACAAACTGCAATTAAATACATTGAGCAACAAGAAGAAGCTACAGGAATCGACATAATGATGCTGCAAAGATGGTGAGACTTGGCAGCGAAGAAACGGCACTCATCAGGAAAGCAGACTACGATCAAAAATTTCTTTAAATCACAGGACTGAACTTTTTAAGTACAGTACATACTGTATTTAACTTCAGAGAATTCTGTAACTGTAAGTTCATTTTTTCAGTTAATTGTTTCTGTTGTTTTGTTGTAAAACATGATTATTAGGTTCGTAATGTGTAAAATTATAACATAGTTTGACGTTTAATAGGCTTTTTCTTAACACCTCCCATTATCCAACATTTTTGCTTATCCGACGTTCTGCTGGCCCGTTTATGTCAGATAAGCGAGACTCTACTGTATTGTTTAAGTGTAACCATGTGCTTTCCTTTTACATTATATGCAGCCAAAGGGTGTATGTTGACAAGTTCTTGTTGCTCAAGAAGTATGAAATTTCCTGAGTCTTCCAACTGAAATGATCGCAGGTATTCAAAGTACCATGTCATCTGAACCTTTACTACAAAGCTGACACTGTTCTGGAGAATTACAATTTGAGCAATTTCAACAAAGTCTGGTAATCCACTTGTGGAACTAAAATCATACCCACTACATTGGTTCCATAGTAGCATATGGAATTTGCTAATTTTACACAAGTTACACTTGGATACTTCTGATGTATGGCTTGCCTTATGTCCTCATGTAACACATCCAAACGTATTGAACACACATTGGATACACATATAGCTGGTTTTAGTATACTTGAGTTGTGGAAATAATAAGACATCATCATTTGGTGCTTCACTGACAGTGACAACAAGACATTCTTGAAATTGTTTACATGTCTTACAACCTTTTTAAAGAAGCAATGTTTTGCTTCAAAGCGCCTTGTCCATAGTGAAACAAGAGACCCAAATGCTTTTATCATGTCAAGGTAATGTTCTAAAAAATGATGTTTTGGAATTAAACATTCTTTAGAAAAACATTGATAAACTTGTGACAATGCTCTGATATTTTACAATCCAGGTAACAAATGGATTCCTCAGTACAGACAGGAGACACAACCAGCTCTACAATGTCTTTTAAATCCATGATTACCAGCCATCCTGGCTCAGTAGTGGGAATTTGGGGTCCAATCATTAGTGGCAATAATCTTAAAAGTGCCCAGTTTTCATGTGCATTTCCACCAATAGTCCTATGAGTAGCAAAATTAAGTGAAACTAGATGTGGTTGGTTACTCTTATCAGTCCACTTATATGGAAAACATCTGATTAAATCATTCAATTCAACCAAAGATGTATATTTCTTCTTGATAAAAAGATCCGAGCACAATGCTGATTCATAAGGTACAAGGCCCTCAAAAAGGTCATGAATGATATCGGGAGGGTAACCATTAACAAAGTGGAAATATTGCAGTTTGCCAATGAGTGCACATTACCTTTTGATATATTGACAGTGTTTCAGCGAAGGGTTGTTTTGTAAAGCCGTGGATATATTCATCATACGACTCTTTTGTCCTAGTAAGAAAAGTCCCATAGCGCACTTCTTTTAATTTAAATTCTGATTGCTGCCCATAACAAAATCTGCATATATATATCCCTGAAAAACTTTCAACAAGCCCACCTACTGCTACACAGTAAACAGTTCCTTTAATATGTTGGCCTAAATATTCAACATAAACTCCTTCTTGTTCCAGTATTGCAAGGTCTTTTAGAAATGGTTCAAGGACTTTTTCGTATCCAAATTTTTTTACATCATCAGCTTTGCTCAGGACTGCAAGGTAAATGGATGTCAAAGAAGATCTTAATTTAGAAGGTAAATTTGCCAAAACAAAATTTACAGCAGTTATTTTGTGTTTCTTCCTAGAAATTCCTAATGCATTGCACACATCAAAGTCATCCACATACAAAATAAGAAGTATTCTCAGATCTTTCTCAGAAAGAAAGTAATTTTCTCTATAATGCTCTCCGTCATAAAAGGACTGGTATACACTACTACTATGGCTCTTTCACTGTTCTGAACTTGAAAAGACCTTCCCTGCTAAATTTCTGTTACTTAACACCAGCTGTAAATACTGTAGAATGGGAACATACTGAAAACTTCTCTTTTCTTTTGATTCTAGAATATATTTCACAGGTTCAACAGTTTTAAAATTCTCCTTGAAATATGCTCTTCTCTTGAAAGAAGAACAAAAAGGACCATTTTCCCTAAGCGCTGCACTTACTGGGTTAGGTTTACACAATTCATCAACCAATGCCATTAACACTGACTCATCAACAAGGCAGTCATGTTTCTTCAAGTTCTCATCAACAATTTTTCTGATAAATGTTTCAGATGCTGTGCATGAGATAAACTGCAACTCTTCTACCAACTCATCTATACGTTTGCTTGAAACATTGTAAATGCTCTCCAACTTTAACAATACAGACCCAATTTTTTTAAGAAGTATATCAGACAAATCTTTTGGTTCCTCAAAATACTCAGTTACCTCTTCTGAAATATCATCCTGTGCAGAAGAATCATGTCCTCCTGTATCATGTTGACCATGCTGTGAAATCACCTCTGCCTTGTAATCAGTGTATAAATGTGGCATATGCTTTCTACTTTTGTGGGAAGCAAATGTTCCTTATATGTTTGTTTGAAAGTCACAATTGTAAAACACACAGTGGACAGTTTCATGATTCCTTAAGTGATCACCAATATGTTTATGAAATTCTCTTTCTGTAGAATGGCAAGGTGAGCCACACACTTGACATGTGAAAAACTGGACTAGGCCTGGTTCCATTATTGTGCACTTAATGGTATCTTGACATATGTGTATGCAGTGCATTCCATGATTTAAAAGAACAAGGGCAATCAGAGTGTGGGCAGGGTAGTAAATGATGTCTTTGAAATGTGTCATGCTGGAGTCTATAATGCTTTAGAAGAGAAAGCTTATCCCTTCTGACAGCAGTACAGATTTTACATTTCCATCTCATGATGACCTGGTGGGGGTAAACAGAGTGTTTGTACCATACAAATGTGTGTTTGTATTATGGTTGCAATTTATGTTTTGATATTTATACTGTTTTGGCTGATCTCTAAAATTATAAAATTCACTATGCCTCCTCAAAAAGTTGTAAAAATATACTATGCCCTATGCATTTCTAGATAGTTCTATAGTTCTTTTTCTTCCTTTTTCACCAAACAGGCTCACTAGGCACACAGTCAGCATTTAAATACAAGTATTTAAATATAAAAACAAAAAAATACCTATATTAGACAACGTCGTTGGTTATAAACTTTTAAAAAATGACTCCACATATTTAAATCTTACTTTAAGTCTGCTGCAAATATAAGAATTTAAATTTTCAACCGTTGGAAGTCAAACACACCTTTAAAAAAAAAAAAAAGTTATGCTGAAAAATCCTCTGTTCTGACCCTCTGCAACCTGCGAAAAGTCAGTTGTTAGCGTTTGATCAACAATGCATATTGCCACAAACCAACTCTAACCCAGAACACTTTCATTACTTTACATACTACCAACCAACTAATGTTTACTGGATAACAAACAATATACATACTGTATGACTAAACAAACGTGTTGTTTGAGCCAGGCAGCCAGCTTCTTTCAAAGCACGTGGCAATTTCAACAAATTTCATCTCCAAACGGCAGTGTCCAAATGAAGTAAATTTGTTCAAGTGCGCAAGTGCATGCATGCGCATTGTTCTCTATGACTGAAAAACAGAACTACACTTGAATAAACTATGTTGATTTTACTAGTGATACCACAAATGTAGGAAAATTAAGTTAATTTTGTCGTACTTACCTACACTTTAGTTTATTCCTTAAGGAGTTTATTCCTTAAAAATGTAAGTTAACCGAACACAAAACTATATGTAGGAAAGAAAAATGACCTTTATTAAGTAAATTTATGTTTTTTAGATTAGCATATTTTACTTTCACAAAGAAACACTATTTACAGTGCATTTAAAGATATATGTAAATCATTTAAACATATCTTTAAATTCACAACTATTTATTTAAAGATATCTGCAAATCATTTAAAGATATCTTGAAGTGCATTAAAGATACCATAATTCAAGATGCATTTCAAGATATCTTTAATTCATTTTCAGATAATCTTAAATCTTTTACAGCTATTTTAAAATGATTAAGAGATATCTCTAAATGATTTAAAGATATCTGGAAATATTTAGAGATATCTTTACATGTTTTAAATATATCTCTAAATGATAATTTGGCTTGCCATAGCGGGATGCTGGCAAGAGGTCATGGGTGCCTTCAGGTCAGGCCTGCTTGAGGACACTGCACGTCCCAGTCAATCAAGTAAGGAATCTCTTTAGTCCTCTGTCATTAGGAAGGAGAAAGGTGCGGAAAATTTAGTTTAGTTCATGCAGGTATACGTTAGTTTGAGAAGCCAATCCCAGTATAAATTCCAGAGAAAGATACAGGAAAAATAACTTAATTTCGGAGAGTGTACCATCTTAGAAAGGAGCGTGTCAGGATGCACATGTTCTCTTCTCGCTTGCGTGCACACAAGACTGTTAGCCTATTTGATACATGCCTTGTAGGGTATGAGCAAAGCACCTGTGCAGAACATAACGGTGTCAGCCACTATAGGTAGAAGAGAGTGGCGTGTTGCAGGATTGGCTGGAAGTTTCGATTCCAGGTATAATACTCACTTTTTGCCTCTAGGGGTCATCTTTGGACTCAGTCAAGTGGAGAATGTGGTTGGTATAGTGATTTCTTTCTGCATATCAAAAAGCAGCCTGTTCCTTATTTGTAAATATCTTTTTATTTGTATATAAGTTTACCTATAGATATCTCCTAGTTGTTGTATTGTTTTGGTGGAGGTATTTATACTGTATAGATTTTGTGTTTGCAGTGTGCTTTCTTTAATTTGCATATACACTTTGTTTGTATATTTGTACTTATATTTGTACACTTTGTTTGTTTCCTTGTAAATATTTTTATGGATTTTCTTTATTTAAGAAAAACTACAGATTTTGTTTATATACATTTTTGTCTTTATTTTTCATTTTGGGACTGGCACATTCACTGTAAATATCATTCACTTTTTTTAATTGGGACATTATTTTTTTGTGTTTTTGTGCACCTGTAAATAAAACCCACTTTTGTTTTTTGGAAAATACCACATTTTTGTGTCAGTGTCTCCATGCCTAATTTCTCTCAAGTCTGATCCTGGTCGTTCCCGAACTACAAGACACCCACTGTGTATTCTGGTGCCAACCTTGTCACTACACAGGGTGTCACAAGCACACATTAAAGATCTTAAGGTACCGGCCTGCTTATCATTCCAAGGATGAACAAAATAACAGTGGGAGGTCAAGCTTTTAGTTACAGGGCCCTGAAGCTGTGGAATGGTCTGCCTACTACAATACAGTAAGAGGTGCCCCTTCAATCGCAGATTATAAATTCAGACTGAAGACTTGCCTCTTCAGTTTTGCATACCCTGAGTAGACCTGCTAATTAGCTGTGCATAGTGCATTACTGTTGTTAGTCATTAGTATTAAAATATAAGTAATACAATATTTATAAACTGTTACTAACCCTCTCCCATTCTGTTTCTCTCCTCGACATCCTCATGTGGCACTTGGTGCCAATGCTCTACTGCCAACTTATCTGCCTGCCTATGGAAAAGTCATCTCAGATATAGCAGCACTGGAATCATCGGGTAGAAGGATCCTTTCAGTAGATTGGCCAGCCCAGCATTGACTTGGTTGTAGAATGGCAAATAGGCAGTCTGTTGGCTTAGGTCTCCAATACTCTGACTGTCTCTGGCTGGTCTGACTCCTCTTCTACAATCTGGCCATGGTTCACCAGTTATCTGATAGACAGATGTTGTTTTAATGTTAATTAGTTTCTACTTTGTTTTGATGTATTTGAACAAAGCTGTATCTTTATATTGTCACACACGCGTGAATAGGGGGCAGCCAATGGGCCCGACAGAGCATGAAAGAACAAAAGAAGGGGATTTAAAACAAAGAAAAATGGCAGAACAGTATTCAGCAGAAAAACAGGAATAAAGACCAAACCTTTTGGAGGTCCACCAGGGTAGCGTCCATTACTGGTTCTCACAGATGACTCCACTTCCAGGTTTCTGCCAACTTGTGTTTCTTCCATCCCAACATGATGACTTCACTTCTGGTCCATTTCCAATGACCTCATTTCCAGTTACTGATTATGTTGTTACCCATCTTCAACATTATTTCCTCTGTTTACTTCACTTCTTGGCATACCTTCATAAAAGTCCTGTCAAACCTCATTTCATGGTCTCTAATGTCTGATACTTACTACTTTAACCGTGGTATCAGTTTGGATAAACTACTCAGACCAACCAACATTATATGGGGGATGACAGAATGGTCGTCCAGCTTGCTGAAGAAGATTAGTCGTATTTACTCCCACTTATTTGGACACACAACCTACCTGGAAGGGGGTTTCTCTCTGAATTGCCCTTCCCAAGAATTCTTCCATTTTTTTTCTACAATGTTTTTGGGAGGTTTTTTTGTCTTCTTAGAAAGTCAAGGCAGGGTGAGCTATCAAAAATGGGGCCTGTTAACGCCCCTTTGAAGCATTCCTTGTGTGATTCTAAACTATATTAAAACTATGTTGTTGTTGGTGGTGGTGGTATTGCATAGCAAAGCAGCACCATTGTCCTCCCGAAAACAGTTCTCAGTCAGCAACAGTAATAAACAGGAGTCAAAGAAGAAACCACAGCCAATGGAACAGTGAATTCCTATGCAGTTTAAGAGATCAACATACAAACCTCACAAGACTATGTTATTTGCTCTAGTGACTTTTAAGTTACTTTTATAAAGAGCCTAGTCTCCTCCAGGTTTTCCTTTAGGGTTGTGACAGACTCTACACTTTCTAATGGATCTGACACATTTGCAATGGTATAACATTATTTCTAGTCATTGTAAATTGTTTCTCTACCAGTGGCTCTCTTGTTATGTTAAAGCAGTTAACCACAGTGGAAAGAATTCACAGATACAGTAAATTTATTGAACATTCACGAATAATTTCAGATTCCATAGTTTATTTTCAGATGTTCACATTTCAAACGGAGCCTTGTTACACAACTTCTAAATGCAAATTAAATTTGGTTCTAAAATATTAAAACATATAGAAAAAAATCATATATAAACACTGCATAAGCTTTTCAAGAAAAAGCCATACACCTACATTATTTATTATATTTGCAGCAAACTGCAATATTTTTAATTAAAAGTAAGCCAAAAAGTGGATATATAAAGTTTACAGAAATCTGTCCTATCACAATAAGCTAAATACAGGAGACAATGTCATTTAGGTGAATTAAAAAACATCTGAAAAAAATACATGAAATACAGAATTGGGCTCTCACTCCAAAACCTGCATACCAGCAAAAGCAGTACAATTTCATACTATAGTAAACCTTGAGGAAATTTTCTGCCTTATTTCTTAGTGTGTCACAATTGCTCAAGCCTTGCAGGGCATAACGTACCGAACATCACTTGCCTAAAGGGATAGTGCACTATTTAACAAGCCTTCTTCAATTGGCTACACATACAAGAGGGCATACTATATTTTCCTTTTGCACAAGAAAACTGAGTTGTGCAAGTTCTGAGTTAACAAAAATATGAAAGGTCAAAATTAATAAGAAATTATTTTTTTCTTACACTGCATGAGTTTTCCAATCAAAACAGTAGTATCCTATCTGTAACTGATTTCTACCTTGTGCCTAATTCTATTGACGAAGCCCCTCCCCCCACCCCCCCTAACCCGACCTAGAATCAACAATATACTGGAATAATTAAAAAAAAAACCTGAAGGGGTCCCTAGCTACACTGTGCTTGCATAAAGTTTGTTTTTTTTTAGAACTTTGTGGATTTGTGTCTGTGTGTTCTCCTATAGCATTCACACAAAATAAATGAATAATGATAATGCTGAAATTCCTTAATATGCCTCTTTTGAATAGTCATGAAAATGGGTGTATTTTTATAATTAACTCCAATTTCACAGCTAATACTATTCTTTCATCTTTTGATGTTCTATCTTGCCAAAATTATTTAAAATCACTCATACATTTATTTTTATATAAAAAAAAAATCATCCATTAACTGATTTACTGAAGTGGAATTTTTCCACTACAGTGTCACACAGAATAAGTAAAAAATAATAAAAACAGGGATTAATTTTTTTAAATTATTATTTTGCCAAATGACTTTAATTATATCATAATGTGTTGAGACCTCAGTAAATCTTAAATTTGCAGCTGTTTTCAAAATCACTATTTTAAGGCAGACCAGACTGAGACAATACAAATATTGAAAATTAAAGGCCATTTCTCCTTTTCATTTTGTTAATCACTCCTAATTCATTTGCTTGTCATTTCTGCATATTGTTAATTAAAGAGACTGGAATAAGTGACATATACTCATTTTTTCAATGGCAACTAAGTCAGCTGAAGGAAAGAAAAAAAAAATAGAAGAACACATCACAAACACAATGAAGCAGCATATTTGAGGACAGTAAGGCAAAGACAAAAAAAGCTCATATTTTTTAAATATACATATTAATTTAAAATTACTATATATAAATATTTATTTAATCCTTACCACATTGAATTGTTAGTTTAAGTTATTACAATTCAATTTATTCACATACAGTTCTGCTTAGTGGACAGACAGCACTGCAGATATTTAGACATATAATAGACTAATAACAAAATACTAAACCTAATACAATAAAGTACAATACAATTTATTTTTGTATAGCCCAAAATCACACAAGAAGTGCCACATTGGGCTTTAACAGGCCCTGCCTCTTGACAGCCCCCCAGCCTTGACTCCCTAAGAAGACAAGGAAAAACTCCCAAAAAAAAACCTTGTAGGGAAAAAACAGAAGAAACCTTGGGAAAGGCAGTTCAAAGAGAGACTCCTTTCCAGGTAGGTTGGGCATGCAGTGGGTGTCAAAAAGAAGGGGGTCAATACAATACAATACAATACACAGAACAGAACAAATCCTCAATACAGTATAAAAATAAAAATTTTAGAATTACATAGCAGAATTTAACAGTAGATGATATCACATAATATGATTTGGATTTGTTTAGAGTCCTGGAGACCTCATCACTCAAGCTGCCTCCCCCATTTGGCCATTCCATGGCTGAAACAGTGCTGGGCCAGCCAATCCAATGAAAGGACCCCTGTTTCCCACAATTTCTGCGATCCTCCATCAGGGATGACTTTACCTTAGGCAGGCAAAACAACTTGGCAGGTGGGCCGTGCAACCAAGTGCCACATTTGAGTACCGAGAAGAGAAACAGAATAGGTGAGGGCTAGTATCCAATTATAACTATCATGTTACTTATGTTTTAGTGCTAATGACTAACAACAGAGATGCACAGTTGATGTACAGTTAAACAGCAGCTCTAGTCAGGATATGCTAAACTGAAGTAGTGAGTCTTCAGTCGGGATTTAAAAGCTGAGACCGAAGGGGCATCTCTTATAGTAGCAGGCAGACCATTCCACAGTTTAGGGGCCCTGTAACTAAAAGCTCGACCTCCACTATTATTTTATTAATCCTTGGAATCATAAGCAGACTGGCATCTTGAGATCTTAATGTGTGCTATGGTTTGTAAGTCATGATAAGTTCAGATAAGTAAGCCAGACCTCAGCCATTTAATGCTTTATATGTTAAAAGGAGGATTTTGAAATCTGCCCTAAACTTAACTGGGAGCCAGTGTAAGGATTTAAGAACTGGAGTTATGTGTTCGTATTTTCTTGTTCCTGTAATAATTCTTGCAGCCGCATTTTGGATTAACTGGAGGCTGTATAAAGAACAGTTTGAACATCCAGTGAACACTGCATTGCAGTAGTCAATCCTACTAGAAATAAATGCATGAATTAATTTCTCAGAATCCTGTTTATTTAGAAAGCGCCTTAATTTCCTAACATTTTTTCACATACAGTTTATTATTATTACATACTGTAATAATTCTTGCAGCCGCATTTTGGATTAACTGGAGGCTGTATAAAGAACAGTTTGAACATCCAGTGAACACTGCATTGCAGTAGTCAATCCTACTAGAAATAAATGCATGAATTAATTTCTCAGAATCCTGTTTATTTAGAAAGCGCCTTAATTTTCTAACATTTTTAAGATGGAAGAAACATGATTTGGACAACTTTGTAATATGTGCTTTAAATGACATGCTAGAGTCAAAGATAACTCCTAGATTGCAGGCTGATTCAGTGAAATTAATGGGGATTCCAACTGAGTTAAATGATGACAAAGTATTGTTGTGATCAGCATCATTCC
This sequence comes from Erpetoichthys calabaricus, assembly GCF_900747795.2. Classification (NCBI taxonomy): domain Eukaryota; kingdom Metazoa; phylum Chordata; class Cladistia; order Polypteriformes; family Polypteridae; genus Erpetoichthys; species Erpetoichthys calabaricus. Next base: position 118,731,791 of record NC_041399.2, on the reverse strand, counting down.
CTCCAACAATTAACATCTCTGTTTTATCTGTATTTAAAGACAAGCAGTTCTCATTCATCCACTCCTTTAATTTACTAACACAACTAATTAAAGACAACATTGGAGAAACATCATTTGATCTGAATGACAGGTATAACTGGATGTCATCTGCATACGAGTGAAAATTAACATTATGTTTCCTAATGAGAGATCCCAGTGGAAGCATGTAAAGTGAAAACCGTAAAGGTCCCAGTACTGAGCCCTGCGGGACACCATATTGAACTTGCTGAATGCAATGTGAGACAGGGTCTGCTAAGCTAGTATTTGGTTTGTACTGTGATGTTGAGATCTGGGATCTTATATTTTTAATTTTCTTATTGAAGAAGTTCATAAAGTCTGTACTGATAATATCTGCTGGTATTTTGCACTGTAGATCTGAATTTCCATTTGTTAATTTAGCCACTGTTCTAAACAGTACCCGAGGATTTTTATTATTGCTATCTATTATTGTAGAACCAGTAAACCCCCGATTCTCTAAAGAATCGCAAATCCAAGAATGGCAATTACTTTCTGTTCCATCCAATCTTTGTAGGGATGTAAGATCATGGAGGGTGGGAGCATCCTGGGAAAGTTTTCATTTAATGAAATAAATATATTTGTAGTAAAGATGTGTCTTTTTGGAGTCATGACTCGTTTGGTTCTGGTGTTTGAGAAGCGCATTGTAGGTGCCTTCGTTCATTGTTTTTATCCATGCAGTCTAGTTTCTGTTTTTCTATGGGTGTGTTGTGAGCTAGAAGTCGTTTGCTGTTAGGAATCATAATTGAACCCCTGACCGCAGGCACTGTGGAGTAGCTGACTGCTGGCACTGTCAGTAGTCACCACTACCTCAAGTTTAAATACATACACATATATAGATAGACGCAGCATTCACTGTGTTTCCCAGTAGACACGATACGTCAGCCTTATTGTGAGTGGAAAAAGTGCTATTTAAACTAATACAGGTAGGTGTGGACACTGGGTTTTCTGATGAAAAAACAATAACGTTTAAAACAGTATCGTTTACATACAACAGATTTTGGCGAATCGTTTAAATGCAAGTATTTATATCTATGTATACACTAATAATGGCAATTATTAAACAATAATTATTATTATTATTATTATTAACCATTCCTCCCACATAAGTAACATTTCGGGGACTGCCTTCTTCTATCTTCGAAACATTTCCTGACTTTGTCCTGTTATTATGCAACACAGTACTGAAGTATTGTTAAATGCCCGAGTCACGTCATGTATAGATTACTGTAATGGTATTCTATCTGGCATCCCACAAAAACTTATCAATCGCTTAGAACTTCTTCAAAATTCTGCTGCCAGGATAATAACCTGCTGTTGTAAATCCATTGAACATATTACACCTATTCTCTCTCAACTTCACTGGCTCCCAGTTAACTACAGAATACAATACTACTGTAAATACTGCTCTTAACATTTAAAGCTCTCCACAACCTCACTGATCTCCTCCAGACTTACACTCCTCTCGCTCACTCAGATCTTGTACTTTGAGAGTATTCAGTGTGGCAATATGGTGCAGCCTTACTTTGTGGAAGACAGACACAACTAATGACATGAGCATAAAATGATGGTTGTCAATTTCAAACTGTGTTTCCTCAATGTGCTCCTTGAGAAAAAACATCATCAAGTTTGAGAAATGTTAACAGCTAACAACAATCTACATAGTGACTAAATACATTTAGCCAAAACTTTGGAGGCTCACTTGAGCACATAAATGCATAGCTTTGCTAGCTTAGCCTGGCTTAGCTAAAGTAAAGATTATAAAACGGGATTTTCTAACGGCCAAATATAACCAAAACAATTGTTCAGCCTTACCTATGAAATTTAATCCCCCGGGATCTGGTTTGGAGCGTACAGCAGTTTGTACAATCCCAAGCAGCACATTATTCATTACTTCACTCCACAGCAGTGCCACTCACAAGTTTAGTTTACAGGTTGTGTTGTGTTGTTTGGGCGCCACTTACTGACTTTGGGAAGCCACTGGGTTTGACTGTTGGGCGCTGTGCAAGTGCGCGTGCGCTTTTGGCACGGGTTGCATCTGGCATCGGTGTATATATACAGCCTTCGTAAACATTACTAAATGAAGGTTTTATATGCAGTGGTGTGCGTGTTCGGGCGGCGGTTGTATTGTGACCTGAAGTTTAGTTTACAGGTTGTGTTGTGTTGTTTGGGCGCTACCTACTGAGTCTGGGAAGCCACTGGGTTTGACTCTGGGGCGCTGAGTCGCAGTGCGCGTGCGCTTCGATGCATCCGTCGTCCTGCGTCCGTCGTCCTGCGTCCGTGCATATATACAACTGTCGTTTAGTAATATAGATAGATAGTATTCTGGGCGAGCTTTAAAGAGGGCTTTTTATTTTTATTAACACTCTCTGTCCATGCAATTTGAAAGACATGTAGCTTTGTTGTTCTCCATCTGCGCTCCAGTTTTAGACACTCTAATTTAAGAGCTTGAGTGTTTTCATTAAATCAGGGAGAGTTTCTATGTGCTTTGATCACTTTTGTTTTAAGGGGAGCCACTGTGTCCAGAACATCTCTCAAGGTCACATTATAATGTGATGTTAGCTGATCTAAATTGTTTTCCATGCTTACATTTGATGTTAACTGATCTAAATGGTTTTCCACAATTACACTCGACTTACTCAAAGTATCTGCGAATTTTGAAGCAGAATTACAATCTAGATGTCGCACTGTCTTTGTTTTAATCTGTGAGTGTGTTGGCAAGGGCAGGACTAAATCAAATGTAATTAAGTAGTGATCAGAAATAATTTCATTTAATGGAGTAATATTTAAATTTTGAATTTCAACTTTGTAAGTTATAATTAAATCTAATGTGTGGTTATGATTATGAGTTGGACCTTTGACAATCTGACAAAATCCTACTGAATTTAACAAATAAGTAAAACATCAATGTGTACATTAAAATCCCCCATCAGTACTACGTGATCATAATTTATAGCCAAATCAGATAGAAGGTTGCTAAATTCAGTCATGAACAATGAATATGGCCCTGGTGGTCTGTAGACTAGCACTATAATTGTGTTGGAATCTGTTTTAATATTTAAAATGAACGCCTCAAAGGATGTAAAGCTGCCTAGATTTTTAGATGTGATTTGCATTTTGTTACAATGAATTATTCCAAGTCCTCCTCCTCGACCACAATCTCTAGACTTATGAAGGAACGAGTATCCATCTGGTGATGCCTCAGCTAGGGGAACAGTGTCACATTTACTAAGCCAGGTTTCAGTGAGAAGACACAGATCAGATTTTGCACTTAATATAATATCATACTAACATACATACATAATAATTGTTCATCTCCGTAACAGGTGATGAAGTGTCACAATTGGTGTCCGTTAAAGGCTGATTGTTTCTTGCGGAAAAGGAATATAATAAGCACTTCTGTACACTTTGAATAATGAGAGTCGAGAGGAAGCTACAATTACTTTTAAAAAATATCTGATTAAGATATTGGGGTATATTAGCTATTAGCTGGTCAAACTAGTTAGATGGACTGAGCGGTAACAATTAATTTGGTAAACTTCATCTATTACTATGTAAAGACATAGTAGGATCATTTAGAAAATATGTGAATGAAGGTATGAACACAGCTGTTTCATAGTACCGTGAGCATTATGGACACATACAGTATATTATATTCTGAAATTTCATTTTTCCACTGAGTAGATCGTACTAAAGTGTTAAAGTAAATGCTTGCTGAAGTAAGTGAGTCACTAACTCTTTAAGAAGTGACTTTGTTATGATATTACAGTGGTTTAAATTAAATGTTTTGAGCTAAGCTAGGTACTAAGTTGGGTCTAATAATAAAATAAGTATATTATAAAATATTGTATATATCAAATGGATGACAAGAACAACATAATTATATTCCTAAAATAATGCAAATCAATGACAAACAAAAGGTAGATAGTAAGAATGTTCAAAAATAGGTGCTTTACTGCCAAAAAAAAAAAAAAGACAAAAACTTTCAATGGAAGCCTCACACACCCCTTCACTCCTCTCTTCTACAAACCAGTCAAAAAATAAATGCCTATTTTAAACACACAGAAATTATCAATGGGTGCTATTGGGTAGTAATGATAAAAATGTCCAGGCCTGACAGTAAAATGGATGTATGGAAACAATGATTGTGGATAGCCATTGTCCAAGTCTTTAAAAAAAAAAAAATTAGCTTTGACACATAAGCATCTTTCAGCCTGCTTCACTTACGGCAAATCCTTTCAATAACCCTGTATTCACCTTCCTGTTTCCAACTTGGCTTTACAACATGCTGCTCCAGAATAGACCTTTTTCCTTGTTCTTTTATGATAATCTGCTCTGGCGATTGATGTAAACCTATGCATTAATTGTAAACTCCCTATGTGAATATATATTGTTGAATGGAATACTGTGATCCAAATGCTATTAATTGCCTGAGGTATTACATTCTGTCAAGCATCCAAGTGTTTGCTTCTTCGTTCCTTCTTGCTAACCCAAATTTTAAAAAGACCACTAAAACTACAACAGTGGTAAAACTAAAAAGAACCTAAACTGCTACAGCACTGGCACCTGCCACCTACACTCTTAAAGAAGCAATGCACTCTTTTCAGTTTAACATCTTTAGACTCTAGGTGGCAGAAACACATTACAGTATTATGAAGCCTGCTGCCTGAAATGTATTGCTGTCTTTATATTACAATTTCAGAAAGATTTAGACAAGAACAGGCCATTCAGCCCAGAAAGGCTCACCAGTCCTATTCACGTAATTCCTCCAAAATAACATCAAGCTGAGATTTTAAAGTAATAGTCTCAATCCTCTGTATTATTCCTTTCATAATTTAGAACACTTCAATCATGTGTGCCTCTTAATCTCCTTTTGGTTAAATTGAATCATCTCAGTTCTGGAATCAGCCTAGTCACACTTCTCTGGACTTTTCTAGAGCTTATATGTCTTTTTTGTAGCCTGGACACCAAAACTGCGCACAGTACTCTAGATGAGGCCTTGTCAGTGTGTTATAAAGCTTCAGCTTAACATCATTTGACTTGCACTTTACACATCATCCGATGTAACTGAACATTCTGTTAGTCTTCCTAATAACTTTTGAACACTGTCTTGAAGTTGATAGTGACTAGTCTAATATGCATCCTAAGTGGTACTTATGTATTAAAACTAGCAAAATACCCGCGCTTCGCAGCGGAGAAGTAGTGTGTTAAAGAGGTTATGAAAAAGAAAAGGAAACATTTTAAAAATAACGTAACATGATTGTCAATGCAATTGTGTTGTCATTGTTATGAGTGTTGCTGTCTTTTATATATATAATATACACACACACACATAAACATATATATACATATACATATATACATATATATTCATATCTACATATACACATATCTACATATATATATATACATATACACATCCACATATATATACATATATATATACACATATCAACATATATATACACACATACATAAACACACACATATACATATACACATACATACATACATACACACATACATACATACATACACACACACATATATATATATATATATATATATATATATATATATATATATATATATATATATATATACACATATACAGACACATATATATACATAAATATTTACATATCTACATATATACACATCTACATATATATACACATCTACATATATATATATGTAATTGTGTTGTCATTGTTATGAGTGTTGCTGTCATATATATATATATATATATATAGCAAAATACCCGCGCTTCACAGCGGAGAAGTAGTGTGTTAAAGAGGTTATGTAACCATATATATACATAAACATATATACATATATATATATACATATACAAATTTACATATCTACATATATATATATATATATATAGATATAAATATAGACATACATATATACATGCATACATTCACATATATATATATATATATATATATATATATATATATATATATATATATATATATACTGTATATATACATATCTACTTATTGGCTCCTGTATTTAGGATATAGCGGGTTGGATAATGGATGGATGGACATCTGTATGCATAGCCCTATTTGCCCGTTTTCATTTTTTTTCTTTCTTCAGTAATATTTCAGTAAACCCGGAGCTTGTCCAGTTCAAATCCTGGTACTGACACCCACTGTGTGACCCTGAGGAAGTCACTTCACCTGCCTGTGCTGCAAAAAACAAAAGTAATGTAACAAATTGTACCTCAGATGTTGCAAGTTGCTGGAATAAAGGCAATAAGTAAAATAGATAAATATGTATTATTACACATAGGAACTATTCATTTATTTTCAGTTAAGTCATCTACAGCAAACTTTTATAAATGAGGGTTTCTCATTTTTAGATAGTGCAAACTGTTTCTTCTTCATTGACGTTTTCTCTTGGAGAGCTTTTTTCATTTCATTGAAAATTAAAGCAGCAGCTGCCAAAATATGTAGCTTTCTTATTAATTTTTCAACATTGTGTAAAATAAATTTATAAAGTAACATAAAAGGTTTAAATACTGGTTATCCTTTTACACTAAAATATTACTTAAGAGATACAAAAAAAGTAAATGGATATGTTCTTTTTCTTTAAGGAGATTAAATATTACTGAAGAAAGAAAAAAAAAATAAAACAGCCAAAATGGGACTATGCATACGAACTTTTACTTGCTTAAACTTGTGGAGGGTGTATCCTGTAGCAAAGCCCTAACTTTTTTCGTGAAAGCCCGTTTCAGTCAATAGTTCTTAAAAAAAGGTGTAAAGATATTGACAATAAGCTAAGCAAACCCAGGAAGACATGGAATCGTTTAAATCAAGTATCATTACATCTTCCTTTCTAAAGAGAAGTAAGGTAGTACTTATAAGCTTACATATTTATATATAGACACACATACATTATATATATATCTATATCCGAAGCCGTGCAAGCACACTGTTGAGAATGCCAACGTTATAGTTGTACAGAAGAAAAGCAAATCTTGCCTCAATGAATGGCAACCTTTTGTAGGTCTATGAACTTAATTTAAACTTTAGGTTTACATGGTGCTTTCTTTCCGAAGTACCTGCACTCATGAATATGTCTGTATGTGTCAGTCGGTCAAATCCCACGCGCTTCACACCGGCGAAGTACCCGCTTTTTAAATTTTTATTAAGAAGAAAAGAAAACCTTTTTAAATTGAGGGAAAATATA